>NC_135538.1:30214167-30514167 GCF_045843805.1 Urocitellus parryii
TATTAAGTCTATAGATTGGTAAGCAGGTACCATTATGTGAATAACTGGCATCACAATAATTGTTATGATTTCTCAAAATCTATTTAGAGAGCCGTGATGCTATTTTCATGGAAATCAACAATTCTGAGGGTTGACAAAAACTATCTATTAAAAAAAAAAAAAACCCAAACACCAAAACACTAAATAGGAGCATATTTTATGTTTTAGTCAATGAAACATTGCAATGATGCCTAGAAGATGGTGAGAGAAGATTTAAATAATGCTAATTTTCTGAACCAGTCATTAAGGAAAGATACAATCAATGGCTTATGTTCTCATGAAACAGTTTTGTTGAAAAAAACTGAAATATTATGAAATATAAGAATTCATAATTTAATATTAATCCTATCTTAACAATGTTTAAACAGCAGCCTACTTAAGAATAAAACTGTTTCAACACAGAAACAAACTTATCTACAAAGAAAACCTGGATGTAAAGACAACAGACATGATCCAACAGAAGCTATGTAACTATGTACTTGCTCTGAACTGCTACTAATCTCACTTGTAAAACACAAACATCATTTACTGATGTTCTGAGGAATTACTGAGCACCTCACAAATTATAATATGTTCTATTTAAAATAATGTCATATCAGTCAATGCTACCATTAGTTATACTATGGGTAACACAGGGGAGGGAGACAGTGTATGATGTTCCTCGACTTACCATGGAGTTCACCCCTAAAAAATCCACCATTAATTGAAAATATGGAAGATGCATTTACTATACTGAATCTACTGAGCATCTTAGCAACACAGTCCACAGCAGACACTGGAGGTTTACCATCTTGATCAGATAGATGGCTGACTGGAAGTTGCCCAGAATCTCAAGAGAGTATCCTATTACATACTGCTTGCCAGGTAAAAGATCAGAATTTGAAGTACAGTTTCTGCTGAATTAATATGACTTTTGTATTTGTGCAAGTTGAACCACGATAAGCCAGGAACCTTCTGTATTTTACAGAATACAACTTTGAACTGGGAATACAAACTTAAAGGTGAAAAAGTTGGTATACTGATTCTTTATGTTGTATAAGCAACATTTATTTTGAACAGATATCTTAATATTTCTAAATAAGTTGTCTTAACGTATGACTTTCAAAAAGACAGCATGTCATTCTGATTACAGAAGAAAGAAAAAGTTGCTCAGAATCATACCACAGTGATAATTACTGCTAAGTATTATCATATAGACACTTTATTAGATTATTAAATCAATGTATTTATCTGTGCAAATTAACTAGGACCATATTTATATGCTCATCCAAAGGATTTTTACAAAAATCACTGATAACTTGAGGTATGAAAACAAGCAACACTGAATTAGCTGATTTTCCCTGGATATTAATGAGGGTGAACTTCTCCAATATTACCAACCACTTATATTTCTTTGAAGGTAACTACTTCAAAGTAGTCACATTCACTGTTCATTTTCCTTCTGAGATTTCTGATTTATAAAAGCACTTACATGTAAAAAAATATAATCTCTTCCTTTGGTTAAAAATGATTTATCTATACCTCCACATGTGGCTAACTCCTACTTGTTCTATAGTTAGGCATTACCTTTATTGAATCAATTCTATAACAATAGGCTAGAAATCAAAGTATTAGGCCCCATGCTACAATATAGGGATCCAGCAATGAACAAGACCTGAGGGAATAGCATGTATTCTCAGCACTGAGGGGAGTTAAGAATATAAACTGTTCAGTACTTGGTGGGGGGGGGGCAGTATAGCGAGTGTAGGGAGAATTAAAGGGGAAAATGCTATAAAATTAGGCTGGAGATAAAGGAGGGGCCTAACTGTGGGTTTTGTGCTATGTTAAGGATTTTCATTTATCTGAAGAGCAATGATAAGCTAAAAGCAGCAAAAAAAAAAATGCATTCACATTTAAAAAATATAGCAATACCCCTTTTGGAATAGCACTGGAAGATAAGAACAGATAAGAAAACCCACTCAGGATATAGTGTAGCAGTCCATAAGAGAAATGACAGCAGTAACATGAATAGAGTGGTGGTACTGGTTGAAGACGGGAAGAAACACACAGAAAAAGACAGGTATTTTCAGGAAACTGAATAAACAGGGCTTTGCATTTGATATGGGGATGAGGAAAAGGGAGGATGACTTCAGGTTTATGGTTTAAGCTACTATTTATTGACAGAAAACACTAAAAGGAGGGCATGTCTGCAGGGAAGACAGGGAAAGGAGGAGGGTATTCTGAATTGAAGGAACTAGTGAGACATCTAAGGAGAGATATGCAATAATCAGAGAAGAGTGGACTGTTCGGGACTGGTCTAGGTCTAGAGATTAGAAATGAAAACGTGGAAACCCTAGAATAGAAAATAATTAAAATTATCATGGGCAAATGTTTCTTAACAAATCAAAGGAACTGAGAAATCTGATTCCCAAGACTAGGCCAGTGTCACTATTCTGAGTCCCACTACCATGCCACCATGCATACCCCTACCATAGCAGTTTTCTACACCATGCTCAATATCCCCATCTGTAAAATAAGGCAGATAACAGAACCTACCAGAGTGCTACGAAAGTTATGTAATTGGACACAATACCTTTATTTTATTTATTTATTTCTATGTGGTGATGAGGACTGAACCAATGAAACCACCATTTGACCCAGCTATCCCTCTCCTTGGTCTATACCAAAAGGACTTAAAAACAGCATACAGCAGGGACACAGCCACATCAGTGTTTATCGCAGCACAAATTAAACTGTGGAATCAACTTAGATGCCCTTCAGTAGATGCATGGATAAAAAAAATGTGGCATAATATTCCACACAATGGAATATTATTCAGCATTAAAAGAGAATAAAATCATGGCATTTGCAGGTAATGGATGGAGTTAGTTAGTTAGGGAGAGGGAGGATGACTTCAGGTTTATGGTTTAAGCTACTATTTATTGACAGAAAACACTAAAAGGAGGGCATGTCTGCAGGGAAGACAGGGAAAGGAGGAGGGTATTCTGAATTGAAGGAACTAGTGAGACATCTAAGGAGAGATATACAATATCTCTGGAGTTAGAGAAGATAATGCTAAGTGAAGTTAGCCAATCCCCAAAAATCAAATGAAAGTTTTCTCTGATATAAGGAGGCTGATTAATAGTCAGGTAGGGAGGGGGAACATGGAAGGAACAGACAAACTCTAGATAGGACAGAGGGTGGGAGGGAAAGGGAGGGGACATGGGGTTAGAAATGATGGTGGAATGTGATGGACATCATTATCCAAAGTACATGTATGAAGACACCAATTGGTGTGAATATACTTTGTATACAACCAGAGATATGAAAAATTGTGCTCTATATGTGTAATATGAATTGTAATGCATTCCACTGTCTCATATAAATAAAAAATTATTTAAAAATTTAAAAAAGAACGGCAAACAGAAAAAAAAGAAAGTTAAGTAAAATTTCATATTAAGTGCACAGCACAAAACTTGCACATGGTAAGCATTTAAATTTAGCTATTCTCACTGTTACTATTATTATCCTTTCTTCATTTTCCATGGACAGAGAAATGTTCAAAAATGGCAACGATTTCTAGTTACTCATTGCAGTTCTCAAGTTTTGGAACACATTTCTTCAAATTTAAAAGCAATGGGTAAGATAAAAGAATACAATTTTGACGAATCTGGTAAGTGAAATTAGTATTGAAAAAAATGCCTAAATTTAACCATGAATTTAAAAATATTCAATAACAAAACCATTCCAAATCAAAACAAACAGTAGTTGATTGTGAGGTTTTTCTTTGGGGAGGTAATATACGAGGAAGATGATGATGGAAATAGAAAAAGAAAGACTGACCAACTATACATTATGAATATTTTGCTAAATTTTACTTAGGTACCTGCATAAGCAGGAAAATTAGAATACAATAGATGTGGGTATTAAATTTGAAAATTAGATTTTAAGATGTTCACCTCAATTAAATTGCAAGGTATCAGTTTTTAAGTAAGTTTCACACATGTCCCTAGTTTTACTTATTATAGATGGCCACTTAAAAACTGGGAAATTTTCTTTCTTTACAGAGAAGTTTGATATTTGTCCTAAGTTACCGATAATAGAAGACTACAATTTATGAGGTTAATTTAGTCATTAAACTAATATAATTTTAAAAATTATTTTTATTTACAAGTATAATTGTTAATTCACTGGGTAGCTAATAGCAGAACAAACACTCTTCTAGCTTCTGGTCAGTGTTAGGGCTGGTGTCCATTAAGATCAAACTTCTCTGTACTCTGATTTTTATTAAGGATTTGAATGCAGGTTCAAACTTGAGCCACTGACAGCTCATCAAGAATTTAAGAGAGGGGCTGGAGATGTGGCTCAAGCAGTAGCGCGCTCGCCTGGCATGTGTGCGGCCCAGGTTCGATCCTCAGCACCACATACAAACAAAGATGTTGTGTCCGCCAAAAACTAAAAAAAAAAAAAATATTAAAAAAAAATTCTCTCTCTCTCTCCTCACACTCTCTCTTTAAAAAAAAAAAGAATTTAAGAAAAAGTACAGCAAGATGAAAACACAAATGAAATATCCTATTTGAACAGTTTTCTTTCAACTGCTTTTATAGGGTTACCTTTTATATAAAAATTTGCTTTAGTGTAGACAACTCATTTCAAGGTCTCATACATGGATGTTAATTTTAGAAAGGGATTATGAAATTAATTAATTGGAAAAATAGTATAAAACTTTTATAGTATCAAACCTTCCTTGTTAAAAAGAGCAAAGAGTAAAAAAAAATACATAAAGCAAACAGATCACAGAATATTCTTTCCTCATGTAAGCACCATTAAGAATTTCTTGTTTGAGAGTTGAAAGTTACTTTAAAAAAGACAAATACAAAGAATGTGGCTAGAGATCAGAAGAAAGTCAATTTTTTAAAAATTTAAAGTTTGGACAAAGTCTTTAAATTAACTTCAAGTAGCACAACATTAAGGTAAGAAATTTGGTGATAATATTCAAGCAAAAGGAAGAGTTCTTACACAGAAGATAACTGCAAGAGTGATAAGGAAGTTTTTCAGTGTGAGCTATATTAACTAAATTGCCCTTACTGTAAACAAATTACCCATGGCAGACTAACTTTATAAAGAAAAGGTTTACTTAGCCCACACTTTTAGAGGCTCAAGGGCATGGCATGGCATTGAAATCAGTTCTGGTGAAGGCTTACTTACTTACTGGCAGAGTGCGGAGGCAACAGAGAATCATCACATCATGAGACAGGGGGCACACCTGTTTATGTGTGTCTGGTCTCTGTTCTGTTTCTTATAAGAACACCAGGATTCAGTCATGGGGACTCTATCCTACCTTATCTAAACCTAATCACTTTCCAAAGGTATCACACCCTAAATAACACAGAGAGAAAAGAAATTTTCCACCCTCAAACCATCATTAACATAAAACTTTTGGATCACACTCTTGATTGAGTGAAGAATGAGGACCATATTCAAACCATAACAGGAACACTGGGTAAGGGGGGGGGGTGGGGGAAGAAAAGAAAGAAATAAACAAAGACTATGAAGAAGCTCCCCTTCCCCTACCTCCAAGATATTAACTAAATTTGATAGGGCTCTAATTTTTAAACCCATTTTAAGATGCTTCTAAAGGGGAGCTAGTTGAGAATCTACTGGGTTCTCAAAAAAGGTAATCAAAATAATGGAATTTTCTTTTCAGTAAGCCCCTTAATTTTTTTTTCCTTTATGTGATAGGTTACAGTTTATTGACATGTTGTTTCAAAAAGACATTAACATTTTTCTTATGAAAAAATAGTTGTTATTCTTTAACATAAATTTTACTTCATTTTTAAAAATTTTTACCCATTTATCTTGCATGCTGAGAAGGTATTTGCTGGGGTAGAACACAGTGAGCTACTGATCAATCAATTGTATTTTCAACTAATGTTGTGAAATGCATCTCTGACACATTTGCTTGTTTTCATTTTATATAATAGCATCATGCACATTCAGCATGAAAAATGTTTGCTCATTAATTTTGGTATCAATAGTGGGTTAGGTACATTGAAAAGATGTTGAGGAAATTACATCTATAATGGTGGAATCTCCCAATTCTTTCTTTTCATCTTTCCTGTCTGTGGTGCTTCTGCTCTTGATATTAGCATATATTAAGTGCCTGATAAATATTTGTGAAAAAGAAATAATAAGAGCATTTATATAATCTGTACAATATAGTATGTGGTATTTCATGATTTCAGCTACAATTTATTGAATATTATAACAATCTTACTATGTGAGTAAGATGTGGGTATGATGAACCAATAATAAATAAAAATTTCATTCTGCATTGTTAGTAATTCACCAAACAATTTTTTTTTCAAAAACAGACACTCTAATGTGTGTTTTTTGTCAACTATTATATTATGAATGAATGAAGCTCAGTAAATGAAAAATTGGAACTACATACTTGCTTAGGGTGCCTATCATTCATTGTTAAAAAACCTTTAGCTATATAAAATTTTAATACTGTATGTACCATTGTGAATTAATGGAATTTTGATAAAATGTACATTAATAATGCTGAAGTCTTTCATTGAGTCTTATATCAGTTTATAAAATAAACTTACTATATGTGATTTCCTCAATTCTAAGTGTCTTATGCTTTAAGAAACTGCATGGACAATGCAAATTAAAGTTAACATACTAATATCAAGAGTAAGTCCCTTAAAATGGGGCTATATTCTTACATTATATTACAGACAACATCAAGATTTCCACCCTCTCTTTACTAGGTCTTGTTTCCTGAACTCTGATTTATACTGGAAACTAACAATCTCCTTCTGCCTCTACACAGTATGTAAAAATGAATGGCTTGTTGCAAAATGCCAGGCGCCATCCTGACTTGTTTACAGACTCTAACAGCTGAATCCAATGGCACACCTGAAACTCCCTCCTACCAGACCTCTCCAGAGCCTAAAGCACTGGGAACCTCTTATTCTCAAAATTCTTCCTCCCTCTCCCTCTCCCTCCCCATCCCTAGCTTCTGAGACATCTCCCTTAGGTTCTCTACCCATCTCAGATACTTTTCTGTGGGCTTCTTACACCAGAACTTCTTAATTGAAGTCTAGGACAGTTCCTGAAAAGCTTGAAACAACAGTTCCTGAGGTGAGGAACCCCTTTGAAATTGTATACAGATGAGTCTGCTTGTGTGCCTGTGGAGGCCACTGTTTTCCCCACATTCTCAGACATGTCTAAGATACCTGCATGTTACAAACCACTGCCTTACATCCCTGTCCTCTTGAAGCTTTCCAGGCTTCAATTGCTACCCATAAGCTTACAGCTGACTAGGTTAATCCTGATCTATCAGAGATTTGATTCCACATTCCCAAATATTAGGCCTATCTATTAAATTAAAACAATACATCCAAAACAAAGCTCATTGATCTCCTTAAAAAATACTTGCTCTCTCTTTAGTGAATGGAGCCACTATCCAATATTCACATGCCTGAATCAGAAATTTCAGAATCCTCCACCTGGTACTCAGAATCTTTCATCTTTCAATTTTTCCTTATGCCCAGTTCACTTTGATTCTAGCTTCTTTTCTGCATTCAAATCAAGGTTTATTTTAGGCTTTCTTACATATCATTATGGCTACAACCCTATAATGGAACTCTTCACTGCAGACAGTCTCCAAAATCATCTACCAAACAGCCACCAGAATTATCTTCCTATTTGTACCATACTCCTACTTAAAGAAATATCTCTTGGCTCTCTTAGAAGAATATAACAGAATCTAATCTGCTTGGCTTCAAGTGCAGTGTGCATCCCATTTCCAATTTTCTTTTTATAATCTAATCTTTCACTTCCAATACACCTTAACATTCTCAACTTTTTACTATTCCATCTTACAATGGCTGACTTTCAAGATTTTATACCTGCCTAGAATGCCCTTTCCCCACTCCTTCAAATAACAAACTCTTACTTTTAATTGCACTTAGTATGTAACTGATGTGAGCCACAGCCTGTGGGTATACACTGGGAACATAGCTCAGAACAAAATCATCAAGCAAGAAACCCTCGTAGCAGTTATATTCCAGTGGAAGAAAACAAGCAATAAATAGTCCGGCAATTTTTTAACCAGAGAATATGATTGAGGAAACAATATGATAAAAGAAACTCTAGGAGGAATGATCTGGCTTCGGAAGGCATTTCAAACATCTTAGAGATAAGAAATGATTTTTAAAATGAGATCTTGATGGATAAGAGGGAGCCAATGAACACTTAAAGAGGACTCAAAAATGAGAAGTCCTATCTGTATTACAACAGCCTACTAGATCACAGGGACCCAGCTTCCTGAAGAGAACTGCTTTGTTTATTTATTTATTATTTATTTATGGTACTGTGGATGGAGCCCAGGGTACTCTAACACTGTGCTACATCCTTTTTATTTCTTTCTTTTATTTTGAAACAGGGTCTTGCTAAATTGCCCAGACTGGTCTTAAATTTGCAATCCTCCTGTCTCAGCCTCCTGTGTTACCTTGATTACAGATCTGTGCCACAACATGCATCCGAGAACTGCTTAATTTAAATATGTGTCTTTAACTAGATCTTGACTCAGTAACTAGCACTTGGTTCTAAATGCAATAAAATATTGCTAAATTAAATAAATATTTTAAGGACAAATTAAGAATTGTGGGGCTGAGGGATAAGTAGAAAATGCAGACATTTATCATGACAACAATAAGAATTTTAAAGATTAGGATTTATACTTGTATACCTGATACACATTGCCTATAATCCCAGCTACTCCAGAGGCGGAGACAAGAGGATCTGAAGTTTGAGGTCAGACTGAGCAATTTAGTGAAACTCAAATCTTGAAAATATAAAGAGCTGGGGATGCAGCTCAGTGGTAAAGTAGTTGTGTAGAATGCTCAAGGGCCTAAGTTTAATCCTCAGTACTGCAGGGGACTGGGAAGATTTACCTTGTAAAAAAGAATAAATCAAGAGGCATGCATTTACATCATTAATATATACATGAATTAAATGACTATCCAAGTAGTTTCACACTATACATGAAAGTGGAATTTGCAGCCCCAAAGCATTCAAATTTTCAATTTGTCTTATGTAGCTGGAATTATCAAATTATTTCCCTGATTAGGTAACCTCAATATTTGGTTTGAGCTTTACTAGATATAAAGCTACCTGACCAAGCCAAGTTATTACTTGTTTGAGTTAGGACTTCCAAATTCTAAAGGGCAGCTGTATTCAGGAATATTTGCAAATACAGAAATACATTTATGATACAAGAAAATATTATTTTAATTAAAATATACACATGGACTTTCGGCACTATTTACATTCCATTTCCTTCCCCCTAAATGTTAAGCTCTCCTCTATTTCACCCCCCAGGGTCTAACTCATCCATATCTTACAGTTATTTCATGAAAGCTGAAGCCATCATACAATGACTGTCCTGTCAGTCACTTTCAGGATATTAGTTACAGGAGTTGATGATAAAGTCATTACTCTTCTATTTAAAAGTAAGAGTGAGGATACAACACAAGACAAAGATATAGATTCTGACATCTGAAACACTTCCAAGTTTAACAGGCCCAAACCAAAAATCTAAAAAGAATAAATCAAGAGGTACACATTCTTAATGCACACACAGATTAAATGCACTCATGTATTACTTGTCAGATAGGATATATCCTGAGAAATGTGTCAATAGGTGATTCTGTACCTGTGCAAACATCACAATATACTTTCACAAACATAGATAAAATAGCTTCTGCTACACACCCAGGCTATATTGTATATATAGCCTGTTGCTCCTAGACTATAAAATCCACATAGCACTTTACTGTCTGAATACTGTAGGTAACAATAACACAATGAATGGTAAATATTTGTGTATCTAAACATATATAAACATAGAAAGGATACAGTAAAAATGTGGTAACAGCAATTTTTCAATTCCATTATAATTTCAAAATACAAGAGTAATACATGCAGCCCTTCATTGACCAAAATGTCATTAAGCATAACTATAATTATCCAAGTAGTTTTCCACTGCATACTGAAGTGAAAGTTTCAAGATTACTGGTCAGCCAAAGGTTTTCTTTCCTACACTGACCTAAAGATTTATGTTAGCAATATGCTGCTGAGAAGATGATAAATTATTCATAAATATATTTAATCTACTGAGCCATGTCATATCCCTTACTTCATATCCCCCAAGAATACAGAACAGACTGCTTTTGAGATTAGCACACAAAATCTGAAGAAGGTCTCATGAATTGGTGACTGCCTTTAACATGGTTGTGCCTCCTGTGACCACCAAAGGTGCCCAACTGTGGTCAATTAAAGGGATCCCAGAATAACTTCAGTAGGCTGCACACACAAGTAATGGGATGCCCAAGAAATGCACTGGAGCCATAAGCAGGTGAGAGAAAAGGGCTCTATGGCAAAACATAAGTAACTGACAAAAATGATGGAGTTGTTTTTGTTCTATAAAAGCAGCAGGTTCACCAGGAGTCTCAGCTAAGGTTCAAATAATAATTTGCTCTATAAATGTTGACTATTGCTATAAATCAAATACTCATCTTATTTGCACTTTGGGGTTACATATTGGCTTTACTGTCTTGATATTTGAAGGACAGCAAGCAACATCTGTCCCTGAAAAAGAGTGTGGTGGAAAGGACAGTAGGGAAACATTAACAATGTGTTAGACCTTTGCTCAAAACAGGGAAGTTTTATTATAGACAATAGTATTGACATCCTGGAGACTTGCTGTATTAAAAATTTCCCAACACAGTCCTCAGGGTATCTAAAATTAAAGAAGTTCTATCTCTACATCTATAATTTTTTTGGCAAAGCAGTTGTGATAATTTCTTCTCTTTTCTTAGTATTTTTCAGATCTATAATAAATAATGATAACAATATTATATCAATACTAAGCTAATTCTTGCCAATCTAGTTGCTCAACTAAATCAATGGTCTCAATTAGAATTCACTTTCTTTGAACAGAAAAACAAAAGCCACACCTCTGAAGAGAAAACAAATTTGCTAATCTCCTTAGTGTGTAGAATTTTATAAAAAAAAAATAAACCTAAAATGAATAAAACTAGCACAACATGGAAAAAGGAATTACAAAACATTAACTCTTCACATTTAAAGAGCAATACATTTAATAGTATATTTCATATACACTTTATAATGTACATTGTATAAAAATGTATTTCAACTAATAAACAAGACCTGGAGATTAGACAAAACAGGAAAGAGTTTATCTCAATAGCAAACAAAGCTGGAATTATCAAATTATTTCTCTGCTTAGGTAGCCTCAATATTTGGTTTTAGCTTTACCATAAATAAATAAATCTACAATCCTACAAAGTCATTCTTAACCACTTGAACTACTGGGGCAAAGCAGCAATTTCAGCAACTTCTAAAATTACAAGAAGGCTACCATTTAGAACATTTACAGTCACACAGAAAACTCAAAGTTAAATGGCCTGGCACTAACAAGCTTCAAGATTACCATCAATTATGGTTGTACAAGTAAAAAATAGTGTCTTCTAAAGACTAATTCTGCTAAATGAAACCAGTGGAGTCTATTCCTTTTATTCAGAAGTACCATACTGCTAAATAGTCAAGTCCACAGGGAAATAGCATTTCAATAGCTGCAACTTGGTGCATCTGGCTTTTGTTGGCCTTCCTTATCCAAGAAACATAGATGTCTCTCTTTACTTAGCCCATCTGCCACAAGTGATAACCCGATGCCTGTGTGACTATTCAAAATTTTTAAAAAGTACTCTCCCTTTCCAAAATCTAACAGCAGAGATGAGTCCAATGGTTCAAGATCAAAAAGAACAGAACTTCAATGCTTCAGTAAAAAGCTTATGAACAAAAGAAACAAAGCTTTCAAGTGATCCAATGGTTCACCTTTAACACACTACCTAGTACCACTGCTGACAGCACCTGCTATGGTATCTGCTAATATATTTTTTTAATCAAACTGAAGTTCTAAATGCTTCATATTTAATTCTCACAGCAACCCTGTGAGGTAATATTAATATTAATTCCACAGTGCGGATGAGGAAACTGGGGCTCAGGACAATGAAAAACACTCCCTAAGATCTTACCATTATTGAAAAGCCATGATGCAGAACACTGGCAACTTGTAGCCATAGTCCATAGTCTCAAAAGTTATACCAACTCTAATCCCATTTATCAGGAGGAAGAGTAACATCCTATTTTTTGGAACTATTTAAGTAATGGAAACAAATGGTTTACTTTAAGATATTCTAAGTACCCAGAGCTAGGGAGTTACACCAAATCATACCAAGGGCCAATATCTACAGATAGATATCTAGCATAAAACCAGCCATGTAAACCAAACTGCCCTTTAGTAACAACAAATAAGACCAGATAAACAAAACTTTTGTTGTGACCCGATTCCTTTCCACTAATAACATAATACTGGAATCTTGTTTTTTCACAACTATACAAACACCCACAACTCCATTTCTCTCCTAAAGAAAAGCCTGTGTCATAATACAAAAACCAAACTTGTCTGTCTGGCCTCAAAAAGATCTTAGATATGTATATAGACTTTCATCCTTTTGAAATATCCCAAAGTGGTAGTCATATGATGACAGCAAATCCTGTATCTGCTCAAGTTATGGCAGCCAACCATTGTTTTTATTGTTTCAACTAGTTAAAACAAAGCCCTAGTCATGTTTTAGAAATTTTGGCTGCTTGTAACTTGCATCCCTAGAGCCACGAAAAAATTTAAATTTTAGGCATCAAGAACTAGATTTCAAAAAGGTTCTCTTCATCCACTGGATGAGTGCCTGAAGCAAAATAAAAATAAAACATATTTATCATCAAAATACACAAGGATAAAAACAATACACTGTGATGGTGACTCATAGACCTGACCCTCAAGAAACTTGTGTTTTAGCAGGCAAGATGACATCCATACACTAGTAATTACAGTACTAGGCAGTGTGTAACAAAGTATTAAAAAATTCAAGTTTGTGTCTATAGTGTATAATAATTGTATTATTAATAAAGGTGGAAGCTATTGTCATTTCTCTGGGATAAGTGCATAAAAAGTACCTGAAGGGAAACATATCTTTCATCCAGCTTTACACAACTGAAGAGGCAGCAAGCATATAAAAGGTGCAATAAAATGAGTATAAATTTCAGAAAATCTTTATATTAGTCCAAATGTCACAGTACAGCTAAATATTCAAGGCACTACAAAGTTTTGGTAGTAACCCTATGAAAACATTTTACTGTAAATTTCTTCTAAAATCAATTTAAATTTTATTTTTCATAGCAATAATTTCATCACATGGTCTATGATGCAACAGAAGGAAATCAATCACCAGGTTATTACTGGCCTCCTTTACTTAAAAACAGAATTCACCTACTCAGCTAGACTGTACAGTATTTTCGGATTAAAATAACATTTCACACCAAAGATAAGAAATGACATGCTCCCAAAATATTCAGATATGTTTTGCTATTTATTTTACTTTATAGCAAATTCTGTATATTCTATACATAGATACATTCTCAAAGATTTTGGTGTAACAATTTCCCATGTGAAGAAAAATGTGCAAAATTCACTTACGCAGTTCCCTCAAATTTGGAAAAATGTAACTTTATTTCATTTATGCAAAATGATCAAAAAGAGTTGTATTAATTTTTTAGGATAAGAATTAAAATATATAGCAGACTCTACATTACCCTTTTACTTTTAAAAGAGTGATTATATCTACAACTCCAGTCTTACCACTTGGATTTCTAAAGGCCTTTTATTTTGAAAACTTCAAACATTTTCCCATGCCTTATTTCAATATGATCTTTTGATTCTTGGATAATTTTCTTACCTGTTGTATTTACAGTCAATAGTTATTCAAAATGAACACAGGTCATCTGATATGACCACTCCAATTCTCCACTAAAGGAGAAAAATTCAGAAGGAAAATACAACAGATAGCATTAATGAAAGTATATACAGGCTAAGGGCATATACTGAAAATTCCATTAAAACAAAACAAACACCAGAAAAAATACAAATGGTATAAAAATCATTTTTGCTTGGAACACAATTAAGTAAGGTGACAAACTAGGACAATACCAAACGATAGGAATGTTTGGGCAGAATGCAAAAAAAGCAGAAATTGTATTATTAATAAAGGTGGAAGCTAGGTGTTGATCCCCTCTCACACTCAAAATGGACAGAAGACGCTGCAAACAAAGTCCAGGGGAAGTGAGTCAGATGGTAGCCCTGAGGTCAAAGGAGTTCATTAAGTCTCATATATACTATGAAATAAATCTTGGGAGTCAATATCCACAAACTCAAGTGAGGTCATCTCAGAATATCATTCATAGAACAGCCATATTAAAAGATTAAACAATAGCATTTGATTCATTAATCCAAAGATCACAATATTGACTTTTTCTTCTTAGAGTCTTAAAGTGCAATTCATTTCCCAATGTTCACATTTCCCATTCCTGTTAAAGGAAACCACCCACTTCTTCACACATACATTAAATTACTTCAACTGGAGACACTGAACCTCAATTCCAGATTAAATATAAATACTTAAAATAAAATACAGGACTCAAAACTCCTATTCTGGCTATCCATCATTTAGGAGAGCCCATAGTAGCAGGTCATTACAATTACAATACATTACATAACATGAAAAGTGAATACACAGCATGAAAAGAAGTGGGACTGGGGATCAAGATGACACTTTTTTGCTTAAGAGAAGTCAATCTTAAGCAAAAGAAATGGAGGACAAAACATAAGCTGTGTTGGACATAATTGCTTCTGTAACAATTTCATTTTCATCATTAATCTTCAGTTTTACATAAAGAGCTTTGTTCCCACTGACCACAAAAATGTTATTATTGCAGTATGTATATGCGACCTTTCCAGTATGCCACATAAAAGTCTCATTTACTGACCTAAAATGGTTTAGGAAAGTATAAAACCGTTAAGTAGTTTGTAAAGCTAGAAAGAGCATAAACTAATGAATAACTGGGTATTTCAAACTCTGAATAATTCTTTCAACCAGATAGTGTTAAAAGTCACTTTTCAATTTGAATGAACTGCCATTTTCTGAGACTTTGAAAGAGACAGAAAATGTTCTTAACCCTAAACACAGAAGCTCACACTAATTACTGCCAGTGTCGCTTTGGATCTGCAGGTGACAGATGCAGTCGGAGTTCACAGATGTGGACTGGCTGCAGTTTGCGTCTTATTGCAATAAGCACACTGAGAGATCCTGCAAATGCACATCTCCGCAGGAGAGCTTTTTAAAAAACCGTCATTCCCTATTCGATTTATTTTTAAGGCTCTTATTTATTACTAAGCTATTATCCCTACTCTTCATTCTTACCCTATCCTACCCACAATTCGGTACCAGATCCTTATTCATCAAGCCTAATTTTGGTTCAGTAATAACAATGATAATAAACTGGGGCTGTTAACACTGGCAGCACCAGGCGCCCATGAAGCCGCTATCTGGGAGCCTTCCCGCTGCTGCAGAGGCCACTTGAAGTTTTCTGGGAAGCAACGGACCCCAAGCATCTTTGCAGGGTTCCTCTATTCCCAGGTTGAGGGTTCCACAGAGACAGACGGGGAACTCCCTTCCCGGTCTTTCCCAGCGGTGGCTTACCCCACACCCGACTCGATAAAGATCCTAGGCAGGGACGCCCCACCCCCACCCCGTTATCCCTAATGAGATGCCCCCAAATCATTCCCGGTCCTCCTAAGACTGGTCCCTCCCTCGGCCACCGGGCCAGTTTCCCACATCTCACTCCTCTCCTCCAGTCCCCGCCCCCGCACACTCCACCCGCAGCGCGGCCCTGGCTCGGCACACGCCCGCCCGGCGACCAGACGCCCGGCGGCCGGCGCTGGGGCCGCCCAGTGGCCCGCCTCCCCCCGCCCAGGATCGCCGACGGGGTTACCGTGGGAAGACGGGGCGGCCGCAGAGGACGCGGCGGCAGCGCTGCTGCCGGTTGCGTCGGATGCGAAGGAGAAGCTGGAGCACAAGAATGAAGATGAGGCGGGCGCGCTCCCCAGTCTCCATGGAACTCCCGCCCCGGCCCGTTGCTAGGAGCCCCCGAGGCTCGGGCTCCGTCTTTCGTGCTTTGTTGTTCCGGGTACAGGGCGGCCCCTGCTTCCCCGCGACAATAAATAGACCAGACGCGGAGGAGCATAGAGACGGCGCGCATGGGCTAGAGCGCCACCGGACAGGGCGCTCTGGGGCTCCTCGCTAGCCACTCATTTCCGGCTCTCTCTGCTCCCGTCACTTTTCCCCGCCCCTGTCCCCTTTCCCTTTTCCTCCTTCCTGGTACCAGAGTCCGGCCCCTCCTGACCTCAGGTTTAGCGAGGCTGGCGTGACATGGGGCGATGAGTGGTCTTTGGCCGGACTTTTTTTTTTTTTTTTTTTAACTTGAGAATCGCTTGAAAAGATTGTAAATAATCCGCATCCCTCGTATATTTTTAGTTGATTTCTAAACGTGTCATTTCTGGGTACTTTATACATAAATGGACTTTAAATTTTTGTCAAACCTCAGAACTTTCTTGTCCGTTCCATTTATACAAAATGTCTTTCGTATCACGATTAAAGTAGTCTTTAACCACTAAACGATTCTGTCACTATTTTAGTCAAACGCGTTAATTTACGACGTCGCGGTAAAGCTCTTACTGAGAAATTCGAATCCTAGTCCTAAAAGAGAGCGGCAGGGGATGATGGAGAGAGAAAAATGGACGGATAACGAGGGAGCTTATGCCACTTCTGTCGCCTGTTCCTTCGATAGTCCTTACTCAACTTGGGTTTACGGTCCGAGCTCTCCCTCGGGCGGGGGCGCTTCGGAGGCTTTTGCGCCGGGTAGCCGGATGCCGGAGTGGGAGGAGGGAGAGCGCGGCTGCCGGCGGCGACCGGCGCTGCGCGGAAGCGGCGGATCTGGCCGGTCGGACTTTGGGAAGGTGCTCCCACTTAAGCGGGGCGCCTGGGGACTGAGACCCTCCTGCGGTTCTGCGCCCAGGAAGCCCTGCAGCGACCCGGGGAGCCCCGGGCGCACACTCGCCGGTTTGAATGGTCGCACCGGGACCCGAGTGCGATCTCGGGGCTCCTCGGGGGTGGCGGAGAGGAGCTGCCCGCGGGAACGAGACTCATAACGGCCCCGGGAGCGCCGCCGCGTGGAACCCCGCTCCCATGCGGGGCGCGGGTCTCTGTTCCCCCAGCTGGCCTGCAGCCTTTGATCCGGGCTGAGCCAATGGGTAGCCCCGATTTAATTATTAAAAGACCGTGCATAAGATGGATTCATAGGTGCCTGGCTTCCGATTGTTGTGAATCAAGAATGCAAATGGAAATGCCACTGAACATTTGAAGAAAACACAGGCAGAATTCTGAGGGGAGTTTGCAGCTACTGGGGTATTTAATTATTTATCGGATCTCCAAGGATACCTCTTGATCTTTTGCTTTCCACTGAGTGTGAAAAGCACTTTAAAGCTCTGTAGACCGATTGGATTTGTTTCGAAATCTAATTTTATTTTTGAGGAATATTAAATAATTGTGTCTTGTCTCAGATAGAATGAAGAAAATAAGAAACTGGGTTAGAAAATAATGTTTGTATTGTGCTTTTCAACCTATTTCTAAAAGAATGGGAGTTGGAGGGAAGCACATATAATGTTCCAGGCAGAGTGAACAGGATATGTGAGAGCTTGCTGTGCTGGGAAATTAGCATGGCTAAGGCATCTGGAACATGGGAGAGAGAAGAGTGACAACAGAATTTGAAGATACATTAGGACCTTGAAACCGGGCAGTACCCTGTAGGCCATAAGAAGAGTTTGGGTTTTCTTCCAAGTGGTAGGAAAAGTAAGGTTGTAAAGTAGAGGAAAAATATGACCTATTTACCAAGGCAAAGGCAGGAGCAGTGGAATGCTCCAGTAACTATTGCCACTGCTGAAAAGTCCATTTTATAATGGTGACCTATTCCAAAGCCCTTACAAGGCACTGTCCTTTAAGGAGACCAGCAACAAGATGGCTAGAAGCATGCCAATTTCTTTAGATTCCCTTTTGTCATGGATAAGTCAACCATTTTCCTCTCTACCATAGTTTCTCATTATGGAATTGAATGTAGTTTCACTGCAAACACCATTTTAATGTGTTTAATTAATAATAGACTTTGTGAATACTTGTATGCTATCACAGTATCCCAACACTATTTCTCTAACCAAGAAATTCACTTCAAATGAAAGAAGTAAGACAAAAGTTCATGGGACTCATTGCTTTTTTGAAGTGCCCCATTATTCATATGCTAGGTAAGAAACAATGCACTCTAAAGTAGAATACACTACGTTCTAAGGCTCTAGATTAATATAGAAGTTGACATCTGGAAATGGGTAGATGGAAGGTCCAGTTCTAACATGTAGAATTGGCTTAACCAAGGTGCATTTGTAATGGTGAGGAGCCATCCATCTAGGCTAGAAAAATAGCAAGTATTATTTGTTATTTCAGTGCTATTGAAAATGTAATATACAGACCAAAGTCAATCTGCAAGCCATAGTAAGCAGCAATGTTATGAATATAGAAGATTCCTAAAACTTTTAACAATTTGACATTACAGTGGCATCCAAGAAAGCAATTTTCTATTTATGAAAGCATTGGTGATGGGTTGGTAACTAAAAAACAACAACAACAACAAATGAATCCTTTACCATAGACAGTTTGAGACACTGGTACATTATTTGTTATACTCAGTAAAGATGTAGCTTTTGGGAACATGACAAAAAAACAAAACCAAAACAACAACAAAAACAACAGGCTGTTAGGCTGTTGGGAAATGTTGACTGCTTCTTGTCTCCCTTAGTGCTAAGAGGCCTGTGATTCAGCATGGCTTTTCCAAAAGAGACAGGCAATAAAAAAAATCATATTGCATTGTTCCGAAGAGTTCTTGCTGCCAGTGGGTTAGTTATCCTATCCTGACATTATGGTTTGGATGTGAAGCGTCCCCCAAAAGCTCACATGTGAGACAGTGCAAGAAGATTCAGAGGAGAAATGATTGAGTTGTGAGAGTCAACCCAATCAGTAAATTAATCCCCTGATAGGTATTAACTGAGTGGTAACTGAACTGGTAAAGTGTGGCTGGAAGAGGTGCAAATTAGGACATGGCTTTGGGATATATATATTTGTAACTAGAAAGTGGAGACCTCTCTCTGCTTCCTGATCTCATGTGAACTGCTTCCCTCTGCTACACACTGCCATGATGTTCAGCCTCACCTCAAGCCCCAACAAATGGAACTGACCTTCTATGACTAAGACCTCTGTGAGTCCTCAAATAAACTCTTTCTCCTCTGTAACTGTGCTGGTTAGGTCTTTTAGTCATAGAAGCAAAAAAGGATAAGGATCAGATATCTGTTCTGCCAGTTGGAATAACTAAACTTTCTGCCTCACATAAAGTTATTACATTAAGTATGAGAATAAAGAGTATAGAGTCAGGGATGTCTTGTTTCTCAGGATTCTCCCCAAATATTTTCTGTTATGTTTCTTCACCATAAAGATAATTCCTCCCATTTTGTCACTTGAGTGGTGAACAACTTAGGGATGGAGTCTGATGCTATGACCTGGCTTTATAACCCAAACATGTTTTCTCCTCCTCCCCTCAGAGAAACTGTGACAAAAGTCACTGAACTAAGATCTCTCAAAGATTATCAAAAGTTGCCCGGCTAGTTTCAAAGAGGTAGAAACAGGAAGGACAAGGTCCATATTCAAAGCTCATTTCTCAGTGAGATTTTTGATAAGAAGCTAATGGATTTCCCCAAATGACACTGACTGGCAGCCAAGTGAACTTTTAAGGTATGACAGAAAGTCTTCAATCTGGAAAAAGTTACTTACTGTTGAACTTTCTCAAAGGCGATGTCCCAGGCTTCAGATCTACTATGTCCATCCTTCTTACTTACTACATATCTAAGGCAGTGTCTTTGAGACAAGGGGAAATCTTGGAATTTTGATGGAATAACCAAAGATCTTAGTTGTCTGCTGGAGAAGTGCAGTCTTTCTTTTACTGTTCTTGCCTAGCAGGATATGGAATATCCTTACCATCATTGCACGCTGTTTTTCCTTTTCCATTTTCTTATTAGTTTTTGTCCTGTTTTCCCCTACTTCTCATATATTTGTGCACTAGTGATAATTTTACTAATTATCATTTAGCCTGATCTGGATCTGATCAGAATTGACAGCACTTGAAGCTCCCAAATTTGGGGCATAATTCAGTAGCTGGATGTGACTGAGTTTTCTACTATTACTGTAGTAGGACAGTTGCATATATTTGAAATGGCAAATGGAATAGTTCATTTATATTAAGGGGAACTATAGATATAAGGCAAAGGTGTATGTGTGCATGCACATATGTCTCCTTTTGTGTGTGTGTTCATACATGCTTTGAGCAGCCAAAGAGTGAAATGTAGGGGAAACTTTTCTTTATTAGCCTAGAACTCATCTCCTTTTTGGGAAGAGTGAGTGTTCTTCTCCCATATTTTGAGGAGCTACTTCTCTCTGCCTAGCCTAAACTGACTACAGTGTCCTTGGTGATTATAGAAAAGTATGTTTTTGATCTAGGTTGGGCCAACTATATAGTATCCTGCTATAATTGATTTATTGCCTGTCATTTCCAAATTCATTGTTCTGTGAAGATGGATCTGGACTCTTAAGTTCTCTTAGTAAAGAATGCTGGCTAAACATTGAAATAAGAAAGTTCTAGCATGTCCATCAGACAGGCTTCTGCAATAAAGAAGTCCTATCTAGAATCCACCTTCTGTAGCACAAGTGGTTTTCCCAACCCTATTCAGGGGTCTAAAGGATAGTGGTAAAGGAAACTTCTATTTGGCATAATTCAGAGTGTTTGTCCAGCATATCAAGAGTGAGAGATCCAGAATTGGCAGTTGCTAATGAGTTGTTTATAAGGTTAAGTCTTAGGAGGAATGGGATTGGAAAGTAGGTGGCAAGGAAGTCTGGAGAAAAGGCAGACTTCTTCAAATAGGTGCAAACTGTTAAGATATTTATGTCCTAACTGAAGACACACCAAAGGTATACGTTGTAGAGGAGACTGTGGATAGAATGGCACACCCTGAAGATGTCAGTCAGTATCTTTACTCAGTCACTCCACTGCCTGATCAATAGACCTATGCTCTGCCACAGTCTGGCTGGGCACAAATCACGAGCCACTGAAGCAGGAACAAACTTTATTTCTGAGCTCCACCAGCACACTCCACACACGCTCCCCAGGAACTCTCCAGAACACCATGCGGCTCCTCCAGGAACCACCAACAGGAAATCCCTCCTCCGGCACTTCCCCAACCAATGCGAACTCTCCAGGAATCCCAAAGTAGCTGGCCAAGGAGGACAGTAAAGGTCTAGTATACAATTGAATCAATTCAGCATCATCTTAATGGCTCGAAGAATACTATTGGCAAAATGCCAAGGGCCATTCCGACTTGGCTGTGGCTCTCAGCAATGATCAAAGTGGTCATGGTAGTGGGAATGGAAGTTATGCTCATGTTGAACAACCTGGATGTCTCCTTATTAAGGCTCACCTTGCCAACACTACTGCCAAATGCTTAATCCCTCAAGAGGAGAGAACCACTGTGAGTCCCTAATATGCCACCATTCCCAGGGACAATGAACTAGCCATCTGGTGGCAGGTTGATTACATTGGATTTCTTCCATCATCCAACAAAGATTTGTCCTTATTGAAATAATCACATATTCTGGAAATTGCTTTGCCTTTACTGCTCATAATGTTCCTGCCAGCGTGTCTCTCTGGGAACTCACTAAGTGCCTCATCTACCCTCAGTGAATTCTACTCAATATTGTCTCTTCTCGGGGAACTCATTTTACATCAAAAGTGCCTATAGAATTAATTGGGCTAACCAAATACACCATCATAGGGAAGCAGCTGGCTTCACCGAACAGTGAAATGACTTATGGACAATTTAGTTATGGTCCCAGCTGGGAAAGAGTGCCCTAGAAAAATAAGATTCTATCTTACATGACATGCTTTGAGTCATGAGGCACTCTCTCCCATAGCTAAGACACATTTGAATCAAGCTGCTGCAGAGAGAATGACTCATCTCATGATATCACCTAACAACCTTCTCTTGGAATTTTTCCTTCCTTACCTGGGAAATTAGCTGCTGGTTTAGAGATCTTAGACCCCACGGGGAAAGTGCTTCTGTTAGGAGATGCAACAATGATTTCACGAGACTGAATGGCAGACTACCACCTGACCATTGGGTTCTTTATATTTCTAAAGCAAAAGGAAAAGGCAAAAGGTAATCTGTCTGATGGAGTGATTGATCCTGATTACCAAAAAGAAATTGGCTTTCTTCTGTACAGTGGAGGCAAGGAGAGCAGTGTAGAATCCAGGGGATCTTCTTAGTGTTTCCCAATATTAAGATCAATGAAAACTGACAGTGACCAAAAATAAAAGGTAGAGTGTTTGAGGAGTTGGACCCTTCAAAACTGACCATTTTTTTGGATCACTTTACCAGGTAAAGAAACCCAAGCAGCTCACATTCTGACTGAGGTTAGGGGAAATACGGAATGAGTGAGAAAAAAATGAAGCCATAAATATCAATTTTAGACTTGTGGGACAAGGACTGTAGAAACAAAGACTAGTATCTTTGGATATTTTCTATTGACTTGTTCTGGGTATCAATTTGTATTTACTAACCATTTTCTTCTCATCACTCCTCGCCATTTTTATTTATATCCAAATTGTCGGCAGGCATATTAATTTTACAGAGTTCCTATAACAAAGTACCATAAATTCAGTGGATTAAAACAGTAGAAATGTATTCTCTCACAGCTCTGGGTAGTCCAGAATCCAGATATTTATAGTTTAGTTCCTTTCACAAGCAATAAAGGAAAATGTGTCCCATGCATTTCTCCTAGTTTCTAGTGGCTGCCTAGCAATCTTTGCATCCCTTGGGTTATGACTTTTCACTCCATTCTCTCCCTCCAACTCCATATCATTTTTGTCTCAACCTCCCCTTTTTTCTTGTAAACACCAGCCATTGATTTTAGATCCCACCCTTCAATGCAGGGGGACTTCATTTTGACACTGAATTACCTTTGCAAAGACTTATTTCCAAATAAGTTTCCAATCACAGACACTGCGAGGTAGCACTTAGGCTTTTTTTAATTTTTAAAATAGGTTTATTCATTTATTGAGATATAATTCACATATCATACAATGAATCAACTTAAAGTGTGCAATCTAATGGTTCTTAGTTTGTTCACAAAGTAATGAAACCATCACCACAATTAATTTTGGAACATCTTCATCATCCAAAAAAAGAAACTCCGTGCCCATTCATCATTTTTTTCCCCCTGTCTTCAACTATCCTTTCCCCCTTATACTCTGGCCACTAGCTTATACTTTTAGACATATTTTTCAAGGTCACAATGCAACTCTATACGGAAGTTAACTTCACTATTAGTCTTCAGGTAATAGACTATTTGGAGGAACTACGAGTGAATTTGAGAATTAATTAATATATCCAGTGATGGATACAGTAACTCCTAGGATTCTAAGTTTCCTCATTTTGTGGAAAGGGTAAATTTCACTTGTAAGAAAGATAGCTATATCTATCACTAAAAAATCTAGCACCGTTTTGGTGTAGAAAGGGGCATGTGGAAACTGAGAAGTCAGCCAGGTGCCTGAAATGTATGTAGCTGCTATGTTATGAGCAACTTCTCCAACATCTGACTCCTGTAGCAATGCCCCCCAACCCCAACCCTTCCAGAGAGAATGCCTCTAGAGAGAAACCTCCCTGTCATCTGCTTTTTCTACCACACAGAAGGTCGATTGCCAGTGAATTCTGTGAAGCGTTATAGGTTCTGTCATTCAGGGTGCCATGATCATGTCCTCTCCAATAAGACCTGAAGATCAGCCACAATGGTTCAGGTTAAGGTGAGGCAGATGGAGGGAGGCTGTGCCTTGGGTCTTCCATCTCAGCCCTAGGGGTCTTGCCTGCTCCTTCTATGTGCTATTTTTATGTTACTTAGAGTTTTTTTTTTAATTTCTTACTAGCCAACCCATTAACGTTTCCAACACCCTGTTAGAGATTTTTTTTATATTACTGTTCCCGCTTAAAATGACTGTATGATTTATCTTTCCTAATTTAATTCAATACCCCACCTTCCTGAACTACTATGAATGAATGTAAAGAAGGTATGAGATCAAGCCAGCACATGTTATGGTTTGGATCTGGAATGTTTCCCAGAAGCTCATGTGTTGAAAGTATGATTCCAGATGCAGCAAGATTCAGAGGTAGGGATTTTATGCACTCAATAATTGGCTTCTGAGGGTTCTGTCTTCATCAACGGATAAATTCACTCTCATGGATTAATTCATTGATAGTTGGATGGACTACTGGGAGGTAGAACCTAGTTGGAGAAAGAAGTTGTTTTAGTCAACTTTTTCACTGCTGTGACTAAAAGGACCAGAATAACTGTAGAGGAGGAAAGATTTATTTAGTGGTTCATGGTTTCAGAGATATTAGTCCATAAAAGGCTGGATAAATTCCTTGGGGTTCAAAGTGAGGGAGAACATTATGGCAGAAGAGTGTGGCAGAGGGAAGCAGCTCACATGATGATCAGGAAGTAAAGAGAGACAGGGAGAGAAAACTCCACTCCAGATACAATTATATACCCCAAATCCACATCTCAATTCCCACCTCCTCCAGCCACATTCTACCACTTCAGTTATAACTCGGGTTAATCTCTATCAGGGGATTAATTCACACATTGTGATAAGACTCTCACAACCCAATCATTTCTCCTCCAAACCTTCTTGCATTGTCTCACACGTGAGCTTTTTGGGACATCATATCTAAACCATAACAGTAGTTCACCAGGGGTATGGCCTGGAAAAGTTTATCTTCTTCGAGGCCCCCTTCCTCCTGCTCTCTTTCTCTGCTTCCCTGCTGCCATGAGTGAACAGAATTCCTCCACCATACCCTACCACCAGGTTGTTCTCATCTAAGACCCAGAGGAATGGAATCAGCCAGCCATGGACTGAAACCTCTGAAACTGTGAGCCCAAATAAACTTTTCCTCCTTTGAGTTGTTCTCCTCAGGTATTTTGGTCACAGCAATTAAAAGCTGACTAACACAGGTAGCCTACTGCTGTATTTATTAAGGTGCAGCTGGGCGAAAGAGCAATTTCCTTTTCTGTAGTGGAACTGGGAGGGTATGAATCCAAAGCAACAAGTTGACATTTCCTCCTCTGTGAAGATGAGGATGATATTAGCAGATAACAAAGCTGGCATAGACAGAAGGAGAAGTAGAATGAAAGATTTAAAGAAAAGTGAAACAAGTGTTAAACTGCTTATTTACATGGGAAGACTCAATAGTGTAAAGATGTCAGTTCTCTTCAAATGCAGCTATAAACATAATCCAAATTAATAGCCAATGACAATTAATTATGAAATTAATCAGATTCTAAATTTAATCTGGAAAATAAAATGCAAAAGCATAACAAAATTTTGCAAAAGAAGAACATCAATATTGCCAGACAGAAAAACACACTGAAAAGCAATAATAATTAATACAGTTTAGTGATGGAACAAAGATGGAGAAGAAAAGTTCCATTTATTTAAAGTTCCATTTATTTAAAAATGATAAAGGTGACATTTTAATTCTGTTCGGCAAGGATACATTATTAACAAGTGGTATTAAGTCAATTGGCCAGCCATTAGATAAAATACATATGTAGTAAGGTCTTATTTTATAACAAAAGTACATTCCACATGGACTTCAGATCCCCTCTGTCTTTGATTATAGCTCCTACTGTAGGAGTTCTTATAACATTTTTCAAATGTATAAATTTCAAAGATCCTCATCTGTGTTAGGTTTTATTGTCAAATCTATATCCTTGATTCATATAATTTATTTATAAATGATTATGCAACTTCTTTTTCTACACAAATAATACATGAACACATTTTCTTTGTAGAAATGCAGAACTTACACACACAAAATGAAATCTCCTTGAACCCCCTCTGCCATCTCATTCTCCTCCTCAGAGTTAATACATTATATGACATATACTTTATATCCAGAAATTCTCCACTGTTCTAGTTTTCAGGTGGCCCCCAGACTTGTATTTAGTGCTTTTATAAATTAATTTTCTTTTTATTTATTCTATTAATTTAATTGGATTTCAGAAATATAAATAGGTAAATATGTGTTGTTAGGCCAAAAGCTCAGTTAGGTATTTTAACAATTCAATTTATAACTAAAGTTAAGATAAATATTATCATTACTTAAAATTATACAACATTTTAAAAATTACTTCAATATGCATTTTAATCTTTAATGTTGAAAATATTACTTGCTATATTTCTATTCTGGAAATTGCATCACACATACTTAGCAATTCAAGTTGGGGAAAAGCATTGCATGTTGAAGCAAGAAGAGTCCTTAAGACTTGTACTGTTTGAAAGAGAAGTTAAGGTATGATGAATTTTAGATCTTATTGTTAGGTAAGGGAACTAAAACAATATTATCACATGAGAATCAAACAGTGTACAAATTCCTTTCTAGCAGACAAAAGAAAGTGAAATTAAAAAACAAGTAAACAAATATAAAGTAGAGAGGAAAAAATAAAGCATAGAAAATTAGAACAAATAGAAAGCACAAAGCTAGAAAGTGGGAACAAGTTTTAAATTTTTAGGAATTATAATATGTGTAAATGCATTGAATTGATTCAAAAAGCCAGACAGTGCAATAATGAATTAAATCAATTATATTATGTGTATAAATATATTGAGTTCACCAGTTAAATGACAGGGATTTCCTGGCATAATGGTTCATTCCTATAATCCCAATGGCTTGGGAAGCTGAAGCAGGAGGATCTTGAGTTCAAAGCTGTCCTCAGCAAAAGCAAGGTGCTAAGCAACTCAGTGAGACCCTGTCTCTAAATAAAGTACAAAGTAGAGTTAGGGATGTGGCTCAGTGTTCGAGTGCCCCTGAGTTCAATTCCTAGTACCAAAAAAAAAAAGAAAGAAATGACAGAGATTGTGTTCTGGTGGGTTAAAAAATAAATAAGTAATTGAAGAAAGAAATTGAAGAAGATACAAGAAGATGGAAAGACGTCTCACATTTATGCAGAGCCAGAATAAATATTGTTAAAATGGTCATTGTTAAAATACTACTAAAAGAAACATATGATTCAACACAATCCCCATCAAATAACCATTAACTTTCTTCACAGAACTAGAAAGAACAGTCCTAAAATTTATTTGAAAGAATAAATGACCTAGAATAGTCAAAATAATTCTAAGTAAAAAAACTTTTTTTGGAGATATCACAATACCTGACTTCAAATTATACTACAGAGCTATAGTAACAAAATTTGCATAGTATTGGCTTAAAAACAGACACACAGACCAATCACACAGAAAGAAAAAAGCAGAGACAAGCCCACTCATTTACAGCCATCTGATCCTTGACAAAGGTGTCAAAAACACTGAAGAAAAAAAAAAACATCTTTTTAAGCAAACAGGGGGGGAAACTGGTTATCCCATGTAGCAGGTTGAGACTAGATGTTTAGCTGTTACCCTGCACAAATATCAACTAAAAATGAATCAAAGACCTAGGAAATAGATGATAAATTGTGCAACTCCTTGAAGAAAATGTAGGGTTGATACTCCAGCTTATAGGCTCAGACAATGACTTTCTCAATAGGAACCTTGAAACTCAGAAAATAATGTCAGTAGTTAATAAATGGGATGACATGAAATTAAAAAGCTTCTGCACAGCAAAGGATTTAATTAAGAATGTGAAGATGCCGCAGTCTGGCTGGGCACAAAATCACGAGCCACTCACGGCCTTGTAGATTCAAACAGCAATTCTTTATTCCCGAACTCTCACAGGCACTCTACAAACACGTTCTGGGGAAATTCATGTTCTGGGCCAAATCCACGTTCTGCCGCAAGCAAAATTTACGTACTCCACCAGGCTTAATCAGCAGGATATGCCCTATTCCCGGCAGGGTACACCTTAAACCTGGAACTGCCCTAAACCCAAGGAGCGGGATACTCCCTAAAACCTGATCCACCCTAAACCCGATCTGCCCTGGTCATTGAGCAAGGTCACCTTACATGCAATGTCACTGCAAATGACCAAGGCAAGCCCATTTCCACAATGGAGAGTCCTTCTAAGCAACATGGGGTACGCTGACAAGGAAATTGCCATGCTGACAAGGAAATTGCCATGCGTCATATCTACTTGGCTAATGGCTCTCAGCATGAAGAGAGAACCTACAGAATAGGAGAAAGTCTTTGGTAGCTACTCTTGTGACAGAGGACTAATACCTAGAATATATAAAGAACTCAAACAACAACAACAACAACAACAACAACATACACCCACACACACAATACCCACAAATAACAGAATTAATAAATGGGCAAATGAACTAAACTGACACTTCTCAAAAGAAGAAATACAAATGGCCTACAAATATACAAAAGAATGTTCAACACTATTAGCAATTAGGGAAATGCAAATGAAAACTACCCTGAGATTTTTTTTCACTACAATCAAACTGGCAGCCTTCAAGAATACAAACAATAATACATGCTGGATGCGATGTGGAGAAAAAAGTTACATGTTAACACTGTTGATGGGACTGACAATTAGTACAACCACTATGGAGATCAGTATGGAGGGTCCTTGAAACACCAGAAATGGAACCACCATAGGACTATACCACTCTTCAGTATTTATCCTAAAGAATTAAAGTCACCTTGTCTTAGTGATACCTGCATACTCATGTTTATAGCAATACAATTCACTATAGCCAAACTAAGTTGATGTGTCCATTAACAGTTGAATAGATAAAGAAAATATGATATATACACACAATGGAGTTTTATTCAGTCATAAAGAAAAATGAAATCATGTCATTTTGCAGGAAAATGAATAGAACTTCAGAACATTATATCAATCAAAATGAGTCAAACTCACAAAGTCAAAGTTCGTATGATTTCTTTAATATGTGGGAGCTAGAGAGGAAAAAGGAAAAGAAAGGTGCATGGCAGGGGTCATGAAAATCAAAGGGAGAGCAGTAGAACAGAGACAAGGACCAGGGCGAGGGAAGAGGGCCAAAAAGTGGAAAATACTGGGGAATGATATTGGCCAAATTATACTGTTATGTTGTGTTCATGTACACACTATATATAACAACAAATTCTACTATTATGAACAACTATAATACACCAATTAAAAATATGGAAATCTAAGTAAATCTATTGCAAACCTTTGTATGAGTAAGCTGGCCTTTGTGGCAGACGCCTGTAACCCCAGATACTCAGGAGGCTGAGGTAGGAGGATACCAAGTTCAAGGCCAGCCTGGGCAACATAGTGAGACTTTACCTCAACAAACAAAAAAATAACAGCAAGAGTGACTCAGGAAGAAAGGAATGGACCTCTGGATTTTTGGAATTGCCCAATCCTACTGATGAAAACTATGAAAAATGCTGAGGGTGGAGGAGGAATATCCAGAAGACTTTCTTTTTTTAAAAAAAATTGCTTTTATTTTTTAAAATACATGACAGTGGAATGCATCACAATTCTTATTACACATATAGAACACAAATTTTCATATCTCTGTATATAAAGTATGTTCACACCAATTCATGTCTTTATACGTGTACTTTGGATAATGATGTCCATCACATTCCACCATCATTGCTAACCCTCTGCCCCTTCCTTTCCCTCCCACCCCCTGCCCTATCTAGAGTTAATCTTTTCCTCCCATGCTCCCTCTCTCTACCCCACGATAAGTCAGTCACCTTTTATCAGAGAAAACATTTCGCCATTTGTTTTTTGGGGGGATTGGCTAACTTCACTTAGCATTGTCTAGAAGACTTTCTTAAAAGCAAATACTAAAAAGAGAATAAGAAACTATGAGACCAACATTGAGAACAGAGAAGAAGGAAGAAAAGAAAATGGGTATTGGAAAGTGCTTATACCCTGTGGATGTTTGCCCATCCTTAGATTTTAAACCTTCCTTTTGATATCTAATTGCCCAGAGATTACACAAAGTGGCAAGTTGAATGGGAGGCCCGGGATGGACATAAAAGGGCTGTGTCCTGAGGGCAAGAATTCACTTGAAGTTGACAACTCCTCCTATGGTTGTTTCCATTACCTTGGTGATCCAAGGGATTTCAAACTTTGAATTTAGGTTAAGGTGATCTCAGACCGATAGTGTTCCTAGATGCATAGCAGAAACAGATCCCTCTGGGAGGCAGATTCCTGGTAGGCTTCAAATTATTCCCACAAGTGCCTTTCCAAGTACTAATAGCAGCACATAGATAGTCAGGTTTAAACAGGCACAGAAGACTGGAAGGTAACATGAGCAAGAACCAACAGGAAGAACAGACAACAGAAACAGAACCACAGAGACTTGATATTTGTACCTAACAGATTATAAAGCAAGCAATAAAATGACTATGACTATTTAATAAAAGAAAAGCTAACTTAAACGGATTAAACATGTAAGATAAAATGAATAAAGAGCAAAGAAAAGTGGGCAATAAAATAGTAAATCTAGCACATACTGAAATTGAATGTATAAAAGAACACACAATAGCATGGCATCAAAAAATAAAAAAACTAATGTGTAATAGCATTTATGTTGGGAAGGAGTAAATGGAACCAAACAGTCTAAGCTTGTGCTATTAGGAAGGAAGGTAAAGGTTAAGTATGCATGCTTAGTAGGATAACTGCTCAAAGAATAGAAACAGACTATGACTTCCCACTGGTAAAGGGCAAAAATCAAATGACAAGAAACAGTCCACTGAAAAGAAGCAAGAAAGGAAAGAGAAGTATATAATGAACAGGCAGAACAAAACACTCACACACACACACACACACACACACACACACACACACACGGTAAATTAAAACCCAGATATTTGGAAGGTTACATTAAATCTAAATAGACTAAATGCTATGGTTAAAAGTGAAATTTACCAGAAAAGCATCTTTATTCCCAGCAACTTGGGAGGCTAAGGCAGGAGGATCCCAAATTCAAGGCCAGCCTCAGCAACTTAGTGAGAACCTAAGCAACTTAGACCCTAAAAATAATAAATAAATTGCAGAATAATTTTAAATCCAGATATATAGAGAGTATAAGACACATGTAAACATAAAGCTATAGAAAGACTGAAAGCTAAAGTATGAAAAAGTCTGAAACAATGTAACTTGCAAATCCTAACCAAAACAAAGTTAATATAGCTAGACAAGATGGCTTTTAAAAGCAAAAGCATTACCAGAAATAATAAAGATTACTATGTAATGATAAAATATCGGGCTGGGCATGGTGGTGAAAGCCTGTAATCCTATTAACTCCTGGGTAGGGGGGCGTGGTAGTGGAGGCAAGAGGATCATAAGTTTGAGGTCAGCCCCAGTAACTTAAAGAGGCTCTAAGCAACTTACTGAGACCCTGTCTCAAAATTCAAAATAAAAAGAAATGGGGATGTGGCTCTGTGGTTAAGCCCCCTGGGTTCAAATCCTGGTACAATAAATAAATAAAATATCAGATCACCAGGAAGATTTGACAATTTTAAATTTGTATGTACCTATTAATATAGCCTCAAAATAAATAAAGCAAAGTGAGGGAATTAAAAGATGGAAAATACAAATCCATAACACTATTGGAAGATACATACCTTTCTTAGAACTTGATTAAACCAGTATTTAAAACAAAGCATTCAAGAAATAGAAGATTAGATCAATAAATATATGAAAAAAATGTTCAACTTTTCTAGCAATTAGATAAATGCAAAACAAAACTACTTTAAGATTCCATCTCAATCCAGTCAGAATGGCAATTATCAAGATTACAAGCAACAATAAGCGTTGGTGAGGATGTGGGAGGAAAGGTGCATTCATACATTGCTGATGGGACTGCAAATTAGAGCAGTCAATCTGGAAAGCAGTGTGGAGATTCCTCAGAACATTTGGAATGGAACTACCATCTAACCCAGCTATTTAATTCCTTGGTCTATATTTAAAGAACTTAAAAACAGCATATTACAGTGACGCAGCCACAGCAATGTTTATTTTATTTTATTTTTTTAAAGAGAGAGAGAGAGAGAATTTTTAATATTTATTTTTTTAGTTATCGACGGACACAACATCTTTGTTTGTATGTGGTGCTAAGGATGGAACCCGGGCTGCACGAATGCCAGGCGAGCACATTACCGCTTGAGCCACATCCCCAGCCCAACACAACAATGTTTATAGCAGCACAATTTGCAATAGCCAAATGTGGAACCAACCTAGATGCCCTTCAATAGATGAATGGATAAAGAAACTGTGGTATATATACACAATAGAATATTACTCAGCATTGAAAGGGAATAAAATCATGGCATTTGCAGATAAATGGATGGAGTTAGAAAATATCATGCTAAGCAATCCCTAAAAACCAAAGGCCAAATGCTTTCTCTGATAAGTGAATTCTAGTCTATAATGGAGGTGGGGGGGGCACATTGGATGAGTGTAGGACAAAGGGAAGGGAGAAAAGGAGAGTGAGCATGGGGATAGGAAAGATGGTGGAATGAGACAGACATCGTTACCTTAAGTACACTTATGATTGCATGAATGGTGTGACTCTACTTTATGTATAACTAGAGAAGTGAACATTTGTTCTCCATTTGTGTACAATGAATTGAAGAGCATTCTGCTGTCATGTGTAACTGATTAGAACAAAGAAAGAAAGAAGAAAGAAAGAAAGAAAAGATTAACATAACACAAAGAAAATGTCAGACCTAACTCAAACACTCGCGCGCGTGCACACACGCACACACACACACACCCACACACACACCATTTGGGAACAAATATTTTTAAGCACATATAGAACACATACAAAAATTGACTAAACATTGCCCCACACAGCAATTAAAAAAAAAAAGTCAATGGATTGACAACATCCAAACATGTTTCCTTGAACACAGTATTTAAATTAGAATCAATAACACTAATATAACACGAAATTCTTATATATTTGAAGATTAAGAAATTCCATTTGAAATAATTCATGGACCAATGAGAAATTTTAATAGAAATTAGAAAATATTTTAAACTGAATGACATTAAATATGCTATTGGTAAACTCTGTGATCTAGCTGACCTATAGGGAGTTTAAAATCTTTCATGCATACATATCAGCAAATAAAGAAGGCTGAAATTAATGAATTTTATCAGCAGTAAGAAATTAAAATAAACAAAGTAACCTTATAGAACATAAAGAGAAAAAATATTAACTATTAGAAAATAAATTAATAAAGTGAAAGTAACCATAACAGAAAAGTAATAGGGCCAAAAGTTGGTTCTCTAAAATAACTATTAAAATCATAAATATCTGCTTAATTAAGATTGAGAAAAAAGAAGGTAGAAATAATTTATGAGGAATAAAAAAGGAAACATTATTATAGATATTCTAATCATTAGAAAACAATAAGAGTATATGATAATATGATAAACTTTATACAAATGAATTTGAAGATATAGAAGATAAGAAAAAAATTCCTAGCAAACATTTTTTTCCATAATTAAGATCTCAAATCAATGGTCAAAAACAAATTTTATGAAGAAATTCCAGTTTCATATGACTTATGTGGGTAGCTTTACCAAAGAAGAAAAATAATTGTGTTCTTTTTTTAAAATTTACTTTTATGTGGTGCTGAGAATTGAACCCAGTGCTTCACACATGCTAGGCAAGCCCTCTACCACTGAGCCACATCCCCAGCCCCAAATAATTTCAATCTGACATAAAGAATAGAAAAATAAAAAATACTAAAAAAAGAAAAGAAATACTTCCAGATTCTTTTTATGAAACTAAAATGTCTTAGTATCAAAGCATAACAAAGGAAGTGTGAGATATGAAAATTACCAGTCTGAGGTAATATGTAAAATTCTTGTGCAAACAGTGGAGAGGTGATAATTTCTTCAACAACCTGTGCTAGAATAATTTGGTAGCCAAATGCAAAATAAAAAAAAAAAGAAGTTCAATCCAATCCATATCTCCATATTTTGTAACTATACATAAAATTAATTCAGAATGGATTCTAGACCTAAAACTATGGAACTTCTAGAAGAAAACATAGGGAAAACATTTCTGATATTGTATTGGGTAAGTATTTCTTATATATGACATTAAAAGAATACCCATTAAGTCTAAACTAATACACAGGACTTTATAAAAATGAAAATTCCTACTCTTTGAAAAACATTGTGAAGGGAATGAGAAGGTAAGCCACAAATTTGGAGAAAATATTGCAAATCACATATTTTATAAATACTCTAAGAACTCAATTATAAGCAAACAACTCAATAAAGTAATAAACAAAAGATTTTAACAGACATTTCACTAAAGATACACAGCTGGCAAATAAGCATGTGAAAAGATGCTCAAAAGAATTTGTGAGCAAAGAAGTGTGAATGCAACCACAATGAGATGCTACTGCACAGCTGAAATTTTAAGAAACAGATCGTACCGAGTGGTAAAAGGAGATGAAGGAAACAGATCTCATATACTATTGGAAGAATGTAAAATAGTAATGCCACTTTTGAAAACCATTTGTCAGTATATTAAAAAATTAAATCTGTACCTGTCATCTAATACAACCATTCTACTCCTGGAAATGAAAATGTAGGCTTATATCAAGACTGCATGGCAGCTTCATTTGTAACAGAAGTGGGAAACAATCCAGATATTCACAAGCAGGTGAATGGGCAAACCAACAGTGGCATCTCCACAAAGTAGAGTACTACTCAGAAATAAAGAGGACTGAACAATTGATACAGGAAAGAGCAACTCCGATGAATCTCAGAATAATTATAATTATGCCTAGTGAAAAAAGTCAGGTCAAACTAAGAACATGCTGCATGTTTCAGTTATATAAACTTCTAGGAAATTCAAACTAATACATAGTGACAGCAGATTAGTGATTCCCCGGGGATGAAAGAAGGGAGTAGGAAAAGAGATTCTAAAAGGGCATATGGGAACTTTGGGGAGTAGTGAAAATGTTCATTATTTTGATTGTGGTAGTGGTTTTATGAGTGTATACATATATTGAAATTTATTGAATTATACACTTTAAATATGTGTGGTTTATTATATGTCAGTAATATGTCAATAAAACTCTCAAATATTAGCCTATATAAAAAGGAAATGTACCATGACCAAGTGTGATTATCCTAGGAATGTAAAGTTGTTTTCACATGACAAAATAATTTTTGCATTAAATGAATAGGTTAAAGAGGAAAATCAGATGACTATTTTAGTAGATGCAGAAAAGCACTAGACAAACTTTAATATGCACTCATGATTTAAAACATAACTCTTACAGGGTCAGGAATAAAACCCAGTTTTCTTAAACTGATAAAGAGTATTTATAATAATAATAATAACATATCAAATATTGAAATGCCAAAGACTTTTCCTCTAAAAAACAGATTAACAATAAATGAGGCAATACATCTGCCACCACCATCACCATGTCGAGATGCAGAACCCTCCATGTTGGGACACCAGGCAGGGTCTGGAAGTCCATTATCAAGGTGCCTGCAGGTTTGGTTACACCTGAGGTCTTCCAACTAGGTGTGCTAGTAACCACCATCTTGCTGCAGAGGTGGGAGAGAGTGGATTTTCCCCAGTTCCATAAGTCTTAAAGCACTTGGCAATTGATGGGGCTGGCTACAGTGATTTGGAAGGTTGGAAGAGGATATGAAGGCATCGTGCTTTCAGCTTATCTGGTACCCACTGGGTTCCCAGGGCCCACTTGGGTTGGCACTCACTGGGTCCCAGTACCAGCCCAGTCCCTGACTCCCTCCCCAGTTTGGCATCCCCCCATTCCCTGGTCCCACCAGGTCTGGCATCAGTTTGGACCCCAACAGAGCCCTATGGCTCCCCAATTTCCAGTCTCCCAATCCTGTCCTAGCAACCAAGCCAGCCCAGTGCTCACAGCTTCATGGCTGGCCTGCAACTCTCACTGCCTAGTCCTGATCTGCTTGATATAGAATAGCTCTCCACAATAGACACATAGAACAGGTCCCAACGCTCAGCCCACAGGAATGCCTGGGAGAGAAGTGCCTAATCTCAAAAGGGTAAGAACTTTAGGCACCGAGTTTGGAGACTAAATCAGAGACCAGGAATTGTGGGGTCCACAGGTGACATAATGGGCTAAGATCAGGCTTCTACATCACATGAATAGAACTGAAAGGAGATTCCTAGGGTGCAGTCTTCCAATGTGGACCTTGCCTCCAGGAGTTCTACCTCCAGGACTAACTCTCCAACTATAGCAACCCTAATCATCCCGAGGGTGGAGTTACCAGTAAACTCCAGACAACCCCACATATTGGCCAAAAGGGGAAGCTGAGAAACTTTTTAACTCCGATGGAAACAATTGTTTAATTTTCCTTCAAGATTTTTTTCCTTTTCCCTCTCTCACATCCCCACCATTTTTGAGACCAAGTATTATTTATGGATCAGTTTATTGAGGACTGGGCTGTCTGAATAACTTTTTATAGTTTTTTTGCACATTCTTTTATTTTTAATTTTTTACTTCATATATAAATTTCCATTCACTTATCTGTTTTTCTGGATTCTTTTTCTCTCTTTTCTCCTGCTAACAGCCAACTTCTGTTGATTCCTCTTTCACTCTTCTTATAATTCTTTACTTCTAACTTCTTTCTTTCTCCCTCATAAAATCACATTACACCACTTCTCTCTTTGTCCACCGTTTAGACATGATAAACCTTTTTGCAAACATATTGTTTATATTGAAGATAATAATTGAACACATCATTTCTGTTTATCATGACAAAACTTCAGACATCTTAATAGGAGCTATTTGGCTTAAGGCTGTCTATTGTTTGCATTGGGTGGGGTTAAATATTGATCTCCCCCTTAAATGTGAGGTACTAGTGTCCCCTTCAGGGACACTATAAGTCTACAGGGTAGAAACTGCACTTCTTCAGATTCATACTGCTAGATAGGAAAACACACAAACAAAATGAAAAAATAAGGGAACAAAGCACCCCAAACAAACTAAAATACTCGAAAATAGAATCCATGACAACACAATAGAAGAAATGTCAGAGAAGAAGTTCAGAATGTATATAGTTAAAGTGATCTGTGACTTAAAGGATAATGTAACGAGTGAGATCAGAGATAAATTTCTAGAGGTGACAGATCACTTTAAAAAAGAGATAAGAGATTATAAAAAGAAATCAAATAGAAATCTTCAAAATGATAGAATCAATAAACCAAATTAAAAATTCAATGGAGAGCATTATTAACAAACTAGTGAAACCTCAGGCAATAAAGACAAAATATATAACCTTGAAAATAAAGTTAACCACACAGAGAAGATGGTGAAAAACCATGAACAAAATTTTTCAAGAATTATAGTATAACATGAAAATATCAATTTAGGATTTATTGGAATAGAGGAAGGTGTGGAGATACAAACCAAAGGAATGCACAATCTTTTCAATAAAATAATATCAGAAATTTTCCCAAACCTGAAAAATAAAATGGAAAATCAAATACAAGAGGCTTATATAAGGACCCTAAATATACAAAATTACAACAGACTCACACCAAGTCACAATATAATGAAAATGCCTAGCATACAGGACAAGGATAGAATTTTAAAGTTTGCAAGAGAAGAATGTCAGATTACAGAGAGGGGGAAACCGATTTGGATCTCAGCTGATTTATCAATCCAGACCCTCAAACCTAGGAGGTCCTGGAACAACACATACCAAGCTCTGAAATAAAATGGATGTCAATCAAGAATTTTATATCCAGCCAAAGTAAGCTTTAGATTTGAAGATGAAATAAAAACTTTCCACACTATACAAAAAGACAAAAGAATTCAAAACTAGAAAGCCTGCTCTATGAAACAGTCTCAGCAAAATATTATATGAAGAGGGAAAGAAAAAAAGTGAACAGCAAAGGGAGGAACTACTATTGAAGGAATAGTCAATCAAAGGAGAAACTAAGATTAAAAACCAGAAATAAACCAAAATGACTGGGAATACAAATCATATCTTAATAATAACCCTGAATGTTAATGGCCTAAACTCATTAATCAAAAGAGATAGGTTGACCAGGAATGGTGGTACACACCTGTACTCCCAGTGTCTTGGGAGGCTGAGACAGGAGGATAGTCAGTCCAGAGGCAGCCTCAGCAACAGTGAGGCACTCTGCAACTCAGTGAGATGCTGTATCTAAATAAAATACAAAGTATGGCTGGGGATGTGGCTCAGTGGTTGAGTGTCCTTGAGTTCAATTCCCAGTAACCCTCCCTGCAAAGAAAAATACATAAATTAGTAGATTAGGTTAAAAACCAAGACCAAACTGCCGCAGTCCGGCTGCAGCAAAATAACCGGGGTGGGGGGGTGAGGGGGGTGACGAGCAACTTGTGTACATTGATACAGCAGGAGTGGGAGCAGTTTATTGTAGGACCAGAGGGGTATATATACATTCCACACAGCTTATCTTAATTAACATAAACTAGATACAGCAGTCAACCAATAAGGAATCTCCACACTTAATGGCTCGCTGGTGTTGCTTCACAAACCACTCCCTCTGCAAAATGCCAGGCGCCATCCTGACTTGTTTACAGACTCTAACACCAAACAATATGCTGTCTCCAAGAGAATCATGACTCACCTCATAGGCAAAGACATCCACATACCGAAGGTGAAAAGATGGGAAATAACATATCACTCACATGGATTGCATAAAAAAGCAGGGGTTTCCATTTTCATATCAAATAAAGTAGAATTCAAGCCAAAGTTAGTCAGAAGGAACAAAGAAGGACATTTAGTACTGCTGAAAGGAATTATACATCAACAAGACATAACAATCATAAATATTTATTCCCCAAACAGGAGCATCTATGTACATCAAACAAACCCTTCTCAAGTTTGAAAATCAGATAGACCACAACACAACAATACTGGGTGACTTTAACATGTGTCTCTCATCACTGGATAGCTCTAAAAAAAAAAAAAAAAAAAAAAAAACTAAATAAAGAAGCTATAGAGGGCTGGGGATGTGGCTCAAGCGGTAGCATGCTTGTCTGGCAGGCACAGGGCGCTGGGTTTGATCCTCAGTACCACATAAAAATAAAATTAAAATGTTGTGTCCACCAAAAACTAAAAAAAAAAATAATAAAAATAAATTAAAAGAAGCTATAGAACAACATAATACAATCAATAATTTAGACTTAACAGGCATATGTAGAATATTTCATCCATCAATGAGCAAATATACTTTCTTCTCAGCAGCACATGGGTCCTTCTCTAAAATAGATCATATCTTATTCCACAAAGCAACTCTTTGCAAATACAAAAATATAGAGATACTACAGTACATTCTATCAGATCATAATGGAATAAAATTAGAAATCAATGATAAAATAAAAAATAGAAGGTACTCCAACAACTGGAGACTAAATAACACACTATTGAATGATGAATAAATAGCAGAAGAAATCAGGGATAAAATGGAAAATACTTTGAGGTAAAGGAGAACACTGATACAACATATCAAAATCTCTGGGACACTATGAAGTCTGTGATCAGAGGTAAGTTCATTGCATTGGACTCACTCCTTAAAAGGATCAAAAGGAATAAATAAATGATCTAACATTGCATCTGAAAGCCCTAGAAAAAGAAGAACAAGTCAACATCAAAAGCAGTAGAAGACAGGAAATAATTAAAATCAGAGCTTAAATCAATGAAATTGAAACAAAAGAAACAAGTAAAAAAGACAAAACAAAAAGTTGTTTTTTTGAAAAAATAAATAAAATTGATAAACCTTTAGCTATGCTAACAAAGAGAAAGAGAGAAAAAACTCAAATTATTAAAATCTGTGATGAAAAAGGAAATATCACAATGGACACTACTGAATACAGATGATAATTAGAAACTATTTTGAAAATTTATACTATATTCTAATAAAATAGACAAACTCAAAGACATCAACAAATTTCTAAATTCCATCAAAAGCCTTCCAACCAAGAAAAACCCAAGACCAGATGAATTCTCAGCTATGTTCTACAGGACTTTCAAAGAAGATTAACACCAATACTCCTCAAATTATTCCATGAAATAGAAAAGGAGGATACCCTCCCGAACTGATTCTATGAAGCCAGTATCACCCTGATATCAAAACCAGACAAAGACACATCAAGGAAAGAAAACTTCAAACCAATATTCTTGAGAAACATAGATGCAAAAATTCTCAATAAAGTTCTGGCAAATTCCATACAAAAACATATTGAAAAGATAGTGTACAACAATCAAGTAGGGTTTATCCTACGGGTCCTACGGGTACAAGATTGGTTCAACATATGGAAATACATAAATGTAATTCATCATATTTCTAGACTTAAAGAATCATATGATCATCTCAATAGATGAATAAAATATATTTGACAAAATTCAGTACCCCTTCATGTTCAAAATACTAGAAAAACCAGGAATAATAGGAATCTATCTCAACATTGTAAAAGCTATTTATGCTAGGCCCAAGGCCAACATCATTCTAAATGCAGAAAAATTGAAGGAATTCCCTCTAAAAACTAGAACAAGACAGAAATGCCCTCTTTCACCACTTTTATTTAACATAGTCTTTGATACTCTAGCCAGAGCAATTAGATAAAAGAAATTAAAGGCATATGAATAGGAAAAGAAGAACTCAAACTATCATTATTTGCTGACACCATGATTCTATACTTAGAGGATCCGAAAAATTCCACCAGAAAACTTCTAGAACTAATAAATAAATTCAGCAAAGTAGCAGGATATAAAATAAACACACATAAATCAAATGAATTTCTGTACATCAGTGACAAATCCTCTGAAAGAGAAATTAGGAAGACTACCCCATTTACAATAGCCTCAAAAAAACAAAAACAAAAACAAAAAAACCCTTGGGAATCAACCTAACAAAAGAGGTGAAAGACCTAAAAGAAAGAAATTAAAGAAGACCTTAAAGATGAATGATCTTCCTTGTTCTTAGATAGGCAGAACTATCTGAAAACCACCATTTTACCCAGTTATTCCACTCCTCAGTATATACCCAAAGGACTTAAAATCAACATACTACAATGATGCAGTCACATCAATGTTTACAGCAACTCAATTTAGAATAGCCAAACTATGGAACCAACCTAGGTACCCTTCAACAAATGAATGGATAAAGAAAATGTGGTACATATACACAATGGAATGTTACTCAGCCAGAAAGAAGAATGAAATTATGGCATTTGCCAGTAAATGGATGGAACTGGAGACTATCATGCTAAGTGAAATAAGACAATCCAAGCCAATTCCGAAAAACCAAAGACAGAATGTTAGAATCTCTCTAAAACATGGATGTTAACCCACAATAAGGGAGGCTGGGGAAGGGAAGAATAAAAGTTCATTGGATTAGACAAAGAAGAATGAAGAGAAGGGAGGGGAATGGGAATAGAGAAGACAATAGAATGAATCAGACATAACTTTCCTATGCTCATATGTGAATACACGACCAGGGTAACTCCACAGCATCTTCAACCACAAGAAAAATGAAAGGTATTGTAAACAGAAAATTCAGAATACCGTTTACCTTTGGCCAGTGCAAGGGAATAGGATAGGTATGAAGTCAGACTTGATCATTTGTGATGTCTTCCATGTTTGTATTATTTGTGAAGCCTGCATTCGAAGTATCTTCATTAAAGCTAAGACAAGGGTACTGATTGTCATCATTCTTTTTTTGTTTTGTTTTGTTTTAGAAATTATAGCCAATACAGTGAGATAAGGAATAAAGGTAATAAAGGCAGAGTAAAGTTATTTTTATTTCCACATAATGGTATTGTCTGGAAGACCCATTATAATCAATTTAAAAATATCCATGAAAACTAATAAAACTTCAACCAAGTTCTTGGTGGCAATATCTGCTATCTGTTGAGTACTCCCTCCCCCCTGAAAATTCTACACAACGCTTATTTTTATTGTCTCAATTACTCCTCAAAAATAGCCTAGTGTGTTATATTATCTCTACAAATATGAGGAAAAGGTTTAGGTCGAATAACTTGCTTAAGTGGCCAGACAGAGATTTAAAATTAACTGGTCTGATTCCAAAGTTTGGGCTCTGAAACACTTTGGTATATTGCCTCCAGTAAATATTGACACTAGGTATTTTTATCACAAAAATAATCAGTGACCAGGAAATTTGTTCAAAGAAAAAAACTCTTGACTATTTTTGGTGTCAAACAATATTGACCTAGGATAGGATCTGTCTTATTCAAAGTAGACCAAATATATGTGTAAGGTGAATAGGACTTTAACTGCTAAACAAATCTACAGAAGACAAATGAAATTCTTCTCTGCCTCTTCTTTTTTGACACCATGGAGATTGCTACCTTTCTGTTAATTTTTTTTTCCAAAGGAATTAAGGTATTATTGATCGGGTATTGGTATTCTGCCCAGAAACTTTGCTTTTATTGAGTAGGAATGGTTTTGTATTTCTCTTATAAGTCCATTAGGAGTTGATTTTTTTTTCTAGCTTTCATCTAAGGTGGTATTTTTATTTAGTAAGTATTGATTTTAGCACATTTAATAGGGCATAGTAACAGAACCTTTGACTACTGTTTTCCAACATTTTTTTTTAAAGACTCTAACTTTTATTTTGTCTATTTGTTTGTTGTTGTTTGTATGTGAAGCTGAGGATCGAACCCAGGGCCTCATTCATTCTAGGCAAGGACTCTACCACTGTGAACTATAACCCCAGCCCTGTTTTCCAACTCATTTTTAAACTTCTGTCACTGCCTTTCTTAATTCGTTTTGTCCTGGAGATCTTTGAACCTTCAAGAGGTTTGTTGAGCTTAATGTTTTCCTACCTTCTATTTGGAAAATGCTGGAACAGCCTCCCTCCTACCTCCCACGTCACTTATCTCTGAAGTACGCCTGTAGAGCTTGCTGGGGAAATCTTCCTACCTTTATCTTCTTCTCACTTCTCAGTCCAAGCTCAATAGATCCATGTTTTGGATTGAGTCAGGTTTAGAATCATAAGTTAGAGCTAGAAGGGACTTTAAAGGTCATCTAATTTATTTTTTATAAACAAGGAAACACAGGTTCCCACTATTTTTTTCTTCTATAAATTTCTTCTAGAATGTGGTTCTGCGTCAGTTGGGTTTTTAAAATTACATTTTTATTAGTGCATTGTAATTATGCATAATTGTGGGAGTTTACTGTGACATAACCACTTATGCATATAACATAATTTTGCTCCATTTCATTTCCCAGTACTTCCCTTCCCCTCCCACCCCCAATCACCTCTACTGGTCTCCATTCTATTTATTTTTTAAAATTGGTGCATTATAATTATAAATAAATGTGGAATTTGTTGTGATGCATGCACATATCATAATTTGGTTGGTCAATTACTTTTTCAGGGTTTTGCTTTTTTCCTTCCCAAACCCCAAACTCTGTAACCATAAGGATCCCTGATGGAGAGAGCAGAAGAGGAAACAAGAAACAAGGCTGCCCTCTTGTGGTTTGATATGTGAACAGAAAGGAAGGATTATACAGAAAAATTTGAGAAGTGGGGAAATAATGCAAAATGAATTTTCATAAACTATAACAGTAATCTGCAAGAATTATTTCTTTAATTGTTATCATAACCTATTGAGATTTATGAGAACATGAAATCCTTTTTACACTACATCAGAAACTCCTGGCACAGCCATTAGACCTGGGTATGAAGCTACCTTAAATCCCAGGAAGATTTTATAATCAAGGTTTCCATGGATTGAGAGATCTGTGTAAGGCCCTTCCAAACATATTTTTATTTAAAAATATGTATTTTATTTAAAATTTTAATTTAATATGAAATATTATATTAAATTCTTAAAATCTATGTTTTTGCTTATATCTTTTTTCCACAAAGAGTTAAATAGAATTTAACAAATGCTAAGTGAAAAAAAATTTAAACATTTATATGTTTAAGTAGGTTTTGTTTTCCATAGCTAAGTTTTGTTTTAGTTTGAATGTCCCAGAAATGTGTGCTGAAATCCATTTTTTTTTTTTTTTTGCTAAACATAAACCCGAAGTGCTATAGGACTCATTGCTTTTTAAAGCTGTTCATAAAGACCTTCCCTGTGGAAGTGATGCTTCTACAAAGCAGACCCAGGGTAAGAAGCAAGGGAATAAAAAAAATCAGTCGTTCTAGACAATTGCAATCTCTGCCCTACTCTGTTAGAAATGGGCTGCTCTCTGTAAGATAGCACAACATTCCTAAAGGATGCTAATCATCTCAAAGGGGCAATTTCCTTTATTAATTGAAAGCAGCTAGCTGAGCATGATCCTGGTGGCACATGCCTGCAATCCCAGTGGTTCAGGAAACTGAGGCAAGAGGATTATTCATTAAAAGTCAGCCTCAGCAGCTTAGCAAGGTCCTAAGCAACTTAGTGAAATCTTGTCTCTAAATAAAATGTTTGGAGATGTGACTTGGTGGTCAAGAGTCCCCGGGTTCAATCTCCAGTACCAAAAAGAAAAAGAAAAAAAGGAAAGAAAAAGAAAAAGCAAGCAGCTGAAAAATACATATGTCATTATGTATTTTAAAAATATTTTAAAGCATAAACATCTAGACTCTTTCAAACTAAGAAAACCCTTCAATAGAGCAGGGAGAACAAAGGGTTACTGGGTCATGCATGGACCCTGACCTCATGGCATGACCAAGAAGTTGAGCCAGAAGTCAGACCTATTTGAACTCAAATCTCAGTGTCACCACTTGGTGATAATTATCGTCAAGTTATTTAACCTTTCCCGTCTTCAGTTTTCTGAACTGTAAAATGAGATAATAATACCTGGTTGTGGCAAGGGTTATGCATCAAAGGCACAACTTAGCACACGCCTAGCTCTCAGAGTTCCATAAATCTAGACCTCGAGAACCACCTAGCAGTAACAATACGTATACAGCTAGACTAACTTGATAGCTTCACAATGAAGCTATCAAGTTTCATAAAGAAATCTTAACCTCTATTGCACTTTAAGGAAGTTACAGAAGACATTTGTCATCTGAAAAGTAAGAGTTGACTGACAACAGGATTTCTCAAAGTCAGGACCTTAGTGGAAGCACCATACTCTCCATTTATAACCTGGATTTTCTTTAGCAGATCACAAAAACTACTTTCTTGTTGAGAAATTCATCCTGAGTTAGAGAATAGAGCACTGATTTTCTAGTCACCTGGATACAGGTTCAATTTTTTTTTTTTTTAGATCCATCATTTACTATCTATATATCCTTGAATTTCAGTTTCCTCATTTGTGACATAAGAAAAGCAAGAGTTTATATACTGTTTACAAAAAGTATGGCACTCATTATATTAACCACCAACAGGAAGATAGTCTATGTAAACAACCAATCCTAGAACAAATCTCAATAAATTATTTTCATTCCCTTAGAATTCTTTAATTATGGCAGTGATGGTACCACGGTGGTGGTGTCTAGAGAAACCCTAGGATTCAGGAACCTGGAAAATTTATTTACAAAGCCATTTTTGTCTGATAAACAGAAAAATAAGAATGCGGAAATAAAATGGTTTGTCAGTATTCCAGTTATCAATTTGTTACTTCTCAACTCCCAAAACACCCTCCATTGCTCAACTCCAAGTCCACTGTCCTGGGACTGCACTTGAAAAGCATGTCTCCTCTACATTGGGCTCCATTATAATTTTGTCAGTAGAGGGCGCTAGAGGGACACTGCAGGGAAGATGCTTCTCTTTCCATTTCACCCACAGTATTCTTCTAAGCTGTTCCTTTGGTGAACCAGCTTCTTTTGCAAGCCAGGCTCCTATGATAGCTTTGGTAACCGGTTGCATCTGGTGGCCAGAGCATAGCACCTCCCCGATTAGAATCCCCACCAAGCATCTGCTCCAGTGGCTTTACAAGGACTTCTCAAGTGTGCAGTCATTTCTTATGAATGGCTTTCCCTTGAACACTAGAGGGCAAATTCCCAGTGATACCCAGCAGCCATGTTTCCCAGCTTGTCAGCTTCTGCCTGCCTGCACCCCAGGGGGATGTTTCCTGCTTGCTGTGGCCATTTGAAGCTTCTAGTTTACCAGTATCTGCTGAGACCTGCTGTGGGCCAGCTCTGGCTGGAATCAACCCAGGAAAATTCTCCAGTGAGGTCTGAACCCCAGTCTTGGGAAGGGGACCTCTTTTCCAAATTGTTTCCTTGGTAGATATACTCTTTCAGCCCTAAGATTCTCCCTTTACAGTTAATCCTTTGGTGTAGTTTATTTTTTAAATGAAAAATTTCCTTGTTCAAATTACTGTATGGTTTCCACCCTCTGACGTTGAATGTAAAGGTGGGTCCTCACATGAAAACCCAATGAACTTTATTCACTATTAAAGTGCTTTTCTTGTGACCATATTTCCTCTGTCCCTCATATTCCTGTGAATTTCTAAATATATAATAGAAAATTTGTTTCTTTATGTGAATCGCATCTTTGTTTGTGAATCAACCCATCCTGGGTTCGGAAGGGTTAATTTCACTGAGCAGTAAAGATGATATTGATAGGAACCTTCAAGTGTTGTCTCTTCCAGTCACTAGTTGATTAATTGGCTGATTCATGCGGTTCTAGTGTTAGGGAACAGACAGATGTGAATGGTGGGAATACGAGGTTAAGAGGAATGTTTTATAAATGAGCCCACTGTGCTGACCTCCACATGCTTCCTTTTCCAATAAGCGATTTACCTGCAATCTTGCCTGACCTAAATGGACAGGATATGTCACATTCCTCAGCAAAGTGCCTGTTAAATGCAGAAGAAATGCAGGCCCAAAATAATGTTGATAAGAGGAAACCAAGTTCTCCTAAAGAAGTAGTTTTTGTGACCAGATCCTGAAACTCTGGGAGATAAGGATAATTCCTTCTAACCATAAAATCTGTAAGAATGTATGGTTCAGAATCCATTTAGAACCAGTCAGCATGGGCCAAGGTGACCTAAAGTTGCCATGGTAATGGGTACTTGGAAGTCTAATGTCATCTTGCTGTCAGTCAAAAGTCAAGAGTTGGACCTGGCAGAACTCTCTGGAAACTTCTCTGGGCTCCCCAACAAAACTGGAGTGCAGGAGAGGCACATTGTCTTTCTCCCCTCTGAGAGGACCCACTCTCTCCCTTGATAGTGTCCCCTTTCTCTTTTTATTCTAATTTGTTATATATGTTAGCAGAATGCATTACAATTTATATTACATATATAGAGCACAATTTTTCATATGTCTGGTTGTATAAAAGTATATTCACATCATTTGTGTCTTCATACATGTACCTTGGGTAATGATGTCCATCTCATTCCACCATCATTTCTAACCCCAAGCCCCCTCCCTTCCCCTCCTCTCCCACACCTTTGCCCTATCTAGAGTTTGTCTGTTCCTCCCATGCTCCCTCTCCCTAACCCATTATGAATCAGCCTCCTTATATCAGAGAAAACATTCAGCATTTTTTTGGGGGGGTTGGTTAACTTCACTTAGCATTATCTTCTCCAAATCCATCCATTTACCTGCAAATGCCATGATTTCATTATCTTTTATTGCTGAATATTATTCCATTGTGTATATATGCCAATTTTTTTGAACCATTCATCTACTGAAGGACACCTAGGATGGTTCCACAATTTAGCTATTTTGAATTGTGCTGCTATAAACATTGATGTAGCTATGTGTACTGTTTTTAAGTCCTTTGAGTATAGACTGAGGAGAGGGATAGCTGGGTCAAATGGTGGTTCCATTCTAAGTTTTCCAAGGCATCTCTATACTGCTTTCCAGATTGGCTGTACGAATTTGCAGTCCCACCAGCAATGTATGAGGGTATTTTTCCCCCCACATCCTCAACAACACGTATTGTTGTTCGTATTCATAATAGCTGCCATTCTGATTGGAGTGAGATGAAACACTTAGAGTAGTTTTGATTTGCATTTCTCTAATTGCTAGAGATGATGAACATTTTTTCATATATTTGTTGATTGCTAGTACATTATCTTCTGAGAAGTGTCTTTTCAGGTCCTTGGCCCATTTACGGATAGGGTTATTTGTTTTTTGGTGTTTAGCTTTTTGAGTTCTTTATATATTCTAGAGATCAGTGCTCTATCTGATGTGTTGCTCCCATCTGGTAGGCTCTTTATTCACCTCATGGATTTTTTTTTTTTTTTTTTTTTTTTTTTTTTGCTTAGAAGAAACTTTTTAGTTTGAATCCATCCCATTTATTGATTCTTGATATTAATTCTTGGGCTATAGGAGTCTTATTAAGGAAACTGAGGCCTAATCCGTCATGATGGAGTTTAGGGCCTACTTTTTCTTCTATTAGATGCAGGGTTTCTGGTTTAATTCCGAGGTCCTTGATCCATGTTGAGTTGAGTTTTGTGCATGGTGAGAGTTAGGGGTTTAATTTCATTTTTTTTTTAAAGAGAGAGTGAGAGAGGGAGAGAGAGAAAGAGAGAGAGAGAATTTTACTATTTATTTTTTAGTTATCAGCGGACACAACATCTTTGTTTGTATGTGGTGCTGAGAATTGAACCCAGGCTGCATGCATGCCAAGTGAGCGTGCTACCGCTTGAGCCACATCACCAGCCCGTTTAATTTCATTTTGTTGTGTATGAATTTCCAGTCTTCCCAGCAACATTTGTTGAAGAAGCTATCTTTTCTCCTAGTACATTTTTGGCACCTTTGTCAAATATAAAATAACTAATTACATGGGTTAGTCTCTCTGTACTCTATTCTGTACCATTGGTCTACCAGTCTATTTTGGTGGCAATACCATGCTATTTTTGTTACTATTGCTCTGTAGTATAGTTTAAGTTCTGGTATAGTGATGCTACCTGCTTCACTCTTCTTGTTAAGGATTGCTTTAGCTATTCTGGGTCTCTTATTTTTCCAGATGAATTATGAGTGCTTTTTTTTTATTTTTATGAGAAATACCATTGGGATTTTGATTGGAATTGCATTAAATCTGTATAGTGCTTTTGGTAGTATGGTCATTTTGATAATATTAATTCTGCCTATCAAGAACAAGGTAGTTTTTTTATCTTCTAAGGTTTTCTTTGATTTATTTCTTTTGCATTCTGTAGTTTTCATTGTATAGCTCTTTCACCTTTTCGTTAAATTGATTCCTAAGTATTTTTTTTTTAGGTTATTGTAAATGGGGTAGTTTTTCTCATTTCTCTTTCAGAGGATTTGTCACTGATATACAGAAATGCCTTTGATTTATGGGTATTGATTTTATATTCTACTACTTTGCTGAATTTATTTACTAATTCTAGCAGCTTTCTATGGAACTTTTTGGATCTTCTAGGTATAGGATCATATTGTTGGCAAACAGTGCTAATTTGAGTTCTTCTTTTCCTATTTGTATCCCTTTAATTTCTTACATCTATCTAATTGCTCTAGCCAGCATTTCAAGAACTATGTTAAATAGATGTGGTAAAAGAGGGCATTCCTATCTTTTTCTACTTCTTAGAGGAATACCTTCAATTTTTCTCCATTTAGAATGATGTCGGCCTGGGGCTTACCATAGATAGCCTTTATGATGTTGAGATATGTTCCTGTTATCCCTAATTTTTCTAGTGTTTTGAACATGAAGGGGTGATATAATTTGTCAAATGCTTTTTCTCCATCTATTGAGATGATTATATGATTCTTATCGTTAAGTCTATTGATGTGATGAATTACATTTATTGATTTCTGTATGTTGAACCAACTTTGCATCCCTGGGATGAATCCTACTTGATCATGGTGCACTATCTTTTTGACATGTTTTTGTATTCAATTTGCTAGAATTTTATTGAGAATTTTTGCATCTATGTTCATTAGAGATATTGGTCTGAAGTTTTTTTTTTTTATGTATCTTTGCCTGATTTTGGAATCAGGGTGATACTGGCTTCATAGAATAAGTTTGGAAGTGCTGCCTCTTTTTTTCTATTTCCTGAAATAAATTGAAGAGTATTGGTATTAGTTCTTTTTTAAAGGTGTGGTAGAAGTCGGCCATGTATCTTTCTGGTCCTGGGCTTTTCTTGGTTGGTAGGCTTCTAATGGTGTCTTCCATTTCTTTGCTTGATATTGGTCTTTTTAAATTGTGTATGTCATTCTGATTCAATTTGGGCAAATCATATGACTTAAGAAAATTTTCAATGCCTTTGGTATTTTTATTTTATTGGAGTATAAGTTTTCAAAATAATTTTTAATTAACTTCTGCATTTCTGTAGTGTCTGTTGTGATATAATCTTTTTCACATATGTTAGTAATTTGAGTTTTCTCTCTCCTTCTCTTCAGTAGAGTAACTAAGGGTCTGTCAATTTTATTTATTTTTTCAAAGAACCAACTTTTTGTTTTGTCGATTTTTTCTATTGCTTCTTTTGTTTTGATTTCATATCTAATTTTAATTATTTCCTGTCTTTTACTGCTTTGGGTGATGATTTGTTCTTCTTTTTCTAGGGTTTTCAGATGGAATGTTAGGTCATCTATTTGTCGACTTTTTCTTCTTTTAAGGAATGAACTCCATGCAATGAACTTTCCTCTTAGTACTGCCTTCATAGTGTCCCAGAGATTTCAATGTGTTGTGTCAGTGTTCTCATTTACCTCTAAGATTTTTTAATCTCCTACTTGATGTCTTTTGCAACCCATTGTTCATTCAGCAGCACATTATTTAGTCTCCAGGTGTTGGTATAATTTTTTTTTAAGTTTTGTCATTGATTTCTAATTTCATTCCATTATGATGTGATAAAATGCAGGGTAGTATCTCTACTTTTTTGTATTTGCTAAGAGTTGCTTTGTGGCATACTCTATAGTCTGTTTTAGAGAAGGATCCATGTGTTGCTGAGAAGAAAGTGTATTTGCTTGTGGAAGGATGAAGTCTTTTATATATGTCAGTTAAGTCTAAGTTATTGATTGTGTTATTAGGTTCTATAGTTTCTTTGCTCAGCTTTTGTTTGGAAGATCTTTCCAGTGGTGAGAGAGGTGTGTTACGTCACCCAAAATTATTGTGCTGTGGTCAATTTGACTCTTGAATTTGAGAAAAATTTGGTTGATAAACATAGATGCTCCATTGTTTGGGGCATATATATTTATAATTGTTATGTCTTATTGGTATATGGTTCCCTTGAGCAGTGTGAAATGTCCTTCTTTATCCCTTTTGATTAGCTTTATCTTGAAGTCTACTTTATTTGATACGAGGATAGAAGCCCTTGCTTGCTTCCATAGTCCATGTGAGTGATATGATTTTTCCTAACTTTTCACCTTCCGTCTGTGTATGTCTTTTCCTAACAGATGAGTCTCCTGGAGGCAGTGTATTGTTGGCTCCTTTTTTGAAGGCTGGTCTCTCTGTTAGTCTCTAAACTATTACGCCCTCTCCCTCTCCTTTAATAGTTCCCAATTGAAGACCTCACTGGGGCTCCTGTGGGCAGTGCCCTGGTCACACTGCACACCCAACCCACTGAGATTTGTTTTGTGTTGGGCAGTTACTGTGCCACTGGGGATAAGGGGGAGTTGGAAACCAGGTACCTGGCCAGCTAGAGTTCCAATCTGGGAGCTGTCCCCACCAAAGATGGCAAGGAAGGTGACCCAAGATGGAGGCAGGCTGTTTCAAGCACTGGGGTGTCCTGTGTCGAGGGAGCTGGGCGATGGTGCTGTGCGATGGTTTCAGAGATGAGCTCTGTGGCATGCAGTGTTGCAGTTTTTGGCTGTCTTCAGAGCCTATAGGATGTCCTAAGTGTAGCCAGACTACCACGGAGTCACAAGAGGGAGGCGACCTGGAGAGCCCCAGGTTGGTAGATGGAATTCCACAGGAGAGTGGCAGCTGGAGTTTCTGTGGGTGGGTAGCAGCTGAGTGTCCTGCATGGGAGTAGAAAGGTGTCTGGGAGTTCTGCGCATGTGCTGATAGGTGATCCTGCTAAGGGGCTCCTGAAGCCTGTGGGGACTAGTATTCAGAAGTTGGGTGTCAGGAGCCGGGAGTCCTGCTCTAATGCTGAGGCCCGGAACCCTGCTGTGGAAACAGCACTGGTGATTTCCTTCGCAAGAGCAGCAGTGTAGATGTCCTCTATCACTTTCAGAGAGGCAGTATTCCCACTAGTTAAGACCCAGGTCACAGAGTGACACAGAATGCTGCCTCTCTCTGTCCCACCATCTTGGATCCCTCACCCCCTTCCTCTTTTCCTATCCCTTCAATAAACTTATTCCTGTTACTCTGAACAACATGCCTGAAATCTTCCTGACTTGGTCACAAGAACTGGGATTTGAAGGGACATCTTTGTGCTGCCTCAATTTCACAGAAGACCTCAGCTCTGTAACACTAGAATCTAGCTTCTTCACATTTCAGCTTACATTTTCGGGCTGAAATGATTAGGAAAGGCTTCCTGGAGGAGGTGCCATTTAAGTTGGACCTTGAAGGAAGTTTGTGATTTTACAAAACTGCAGTATAACTTCAATCATGGGAATCTTTAAGACAGAAGGAAATATACCCATTTATCTGGAACATTCTTATAGCTTGGATGTGAGGTGTCCTTCAAAAGCTTCTGCTAATAAAGAAATATTCAGAGGTAAAATGATTCAATTTTTGAGAGTTGTAACCAATCAGTCCATCCCAGTTAGAATAGACTGACTGGGCAGTAACTATAGGCAGATGGATGTGGTTGGAGGAGATGGGTCCCTGGGGGCATAGCCTAGAAGGGTCATCTTCATGGTGGCTTCTCCACCATGTGCTTCCTGACCCTGTAGTGAACTCAGCAACTTTCCTCTGCTGTGTCCTCTCCCCATGATGTCCTGCCTTACCTTGAGCCCAGAGCAATGGGGTCAGTTATGAACTGGAACCTCTGAAACCCATGAGCCTCAAATTAAATTCTTGCTCCTCTAAGTTGTTTTTTTTTTTTTTTTCCTGGTGGTTTGGTCATAACGGAGATAAAGCTAACCAAACACAAATACATTGGATACGAAAACATAGAAATAAGGTTGGAAAAAAATGTAAAGTTAGCTCATGAAAGGCTTTGAATGTGAGGCAGATAAATTCAGGGAAGTATCATGATTTCATAAGATTTGGCTTTAATGTAGCATAGATTAAATGGAAGCATGATCCTGAGATTTAAGCAAAGACAATAACGAGAAAACTATCATAGTAATTAAATACGATGCAATCTGGACCCACAATAACAATTAAAATAGAGGAATGGGAAAAGAACAGATGTGTAACAACAATGAAAAGGAGCAATACATTAGGTCTTGAATGGGTGGGTCTAAGAAATGGGACCTAGGCCAATTCTAGGCTCCAGTCCTTGTGTGGCAGCAGAAGCAGGGAGTCAGAGGGAGAAAGTGTGAGTGTTGCTGTTTGAATCTGGTAGTAATGTGCTATGGAATGGAAAGTCCCAGTAATAAACAGAGCTGGGGTGCCGATGTCATCCAAACACACCATCTACTTGTTTATCCGCTCTCCTATTACCTCTTTAAAATGGGTTCAGTGGGGGAAGGTATTTCCCTGAACTAAAATTTGGCAGACCCCATAATTTCTGTGCTAACTCTGAGATAGTATACAATTCTGAGTGTCACAGAGTATCTGTTCGGTAATTAAAAGGTCCAGCTGAAGATATTAATAAAATGTTTAAACTGTATCGTGTGTTAAACATCAACATCCCAGCACAGATCTGCCTGAGGCTGAAAGTGGAACAGGCCCAGGCCCATGTAGTTGGCTTCTTTGCAGTGCTCTCTCTCTCTCTCTCTCTCTCTCTCTCTTTCTCTCTCTCTCTGCCCTCCTCCCTCCCTCCACCAGCCCCTCTCCTCTTCCTTCTAGCCCTACTAGTTTCTGCACTCCTACTTGAAACAGTAAGTGGTGGGTCTGGAGGTCCATAATGGGACAGGAAAGATCTTAGAAGAACTGGGCATCATTATATTTTGGCTTCATGTTCTCTGGACCTGCAGATATTTGGTGGCTTAAACATCTTTTTCTTTTGGGCACTAAGACAGATGCAAACTTCACTTCAGAAGGCCACTGGAGACTCTGTGTGATGACTTTAACTCACTCCTTGGGTGCCTCTGTCTTCAGGTGGAGCATGGATTGAGCCCTAGGTGACCTAGAGCCTTCTCCCCCTCTCTTATCCCCCTCCTCCTCCCCCACTTCTCTCTCTGGTGAATGTCAAGCTCTGGGGATGTAGATCCCAGCACAGTATTTCTATCCTGGTTCTGCCCTTGAGGAAGATGCCTTTGTGGCCTCCAGTGGGAAGCCCTTTCTTCCTCTGCAGCAATAACATCTGATGGCTTCTGAGTAGCCCTTGGGATCCTCCCCTTTCTATGTCCCTTGGTGTGGGGGTAGGATGGAGGGGTAAACTGCTCATCCCCACACCACCACACACAAGGTCTTATTCCAAACATCCTACAAAAATTTCCTTTCTCTTTACACTTTCCTGTCTCTTGATTTGATTGAGGAGTGCAAGGGTCATGAAGCCAATTTTTGGACTATTGTAATAGGTACTTCATAAGAGGCTCTGCCCTGAATCGTACTTCTGTTATAGTGCACTTTTTTTGGCAGAAATTTCCCTGGGATTATTCTCTTTCTCAAATGCTAATTCCAATGTTTTTTTTTTCTGAATTTCTTTTGCAAAGCACAAATTAAACCAATGCTCTAACATTTGAATTAAAGTTTACATATGTAAATTTATGTATTTTATAAACTAAATGTGTATGTAAATATATAAGTTACATGTGCTTATAAGTTAGATTTACATATTTTTTATTCATTATTCTAAAGAAGTATTTGAATGGCTTACATATTAATTTCTCACTGCTGCTAAAACAAACTTGACAAACTTAGTGGCTTATAACAGCAAAGATATTATCTTCCAGTTCTGGAGGACATAGTTTTAAGTTTTTTTTTTTTTTTTTTTTTTTTTTTAAGAGAGAGTGAGAGAGGAGAGAGAGAGAATTTTTTTTTTAATATTTTTTTTTTTTAGTTTTCGGCGGACACAACATCTTTTGTGTGTATGTGGTGCTAAGGATCGAACCCGGGCCGCACGCATGCCAGGCGAGCACCTCATGAGCCACATCCCCAGCCCTTTAAGCTGGTTTTACTGGGCAAAAAACAAGGTGTTAGCAGGGCTGCATTCTTCCTGGCAGCTCTTGTGAAGAATTTTTTTTCTTGGGGCTGAGGCTGGGGCTGGGGCTTAGCAGCAGAGCGTGAGCATGTGTGAGCCCCTGAGTTCGATCCTCAGCACCACATAAAAATAAGTAAATAAAATAAAGGTATTGTGTCCAACTACAACTAAAAAATAAATATTAAAAAAAGAATTTGTTTACTTTTCTTTTCTAGCTCTTAAAGGCTGCAAGCATTTTAGACTATGGCTCTTTCTGTTTCTATCCCTCCATTGAATTGCATTTGTACTTTTCAAATCTGCCAATGGCTGGTCAGTCAAGTCTTTCTGTAACAGATTCTTTTTGCATCCCTCTTCCACATTTAAGGACTCTTGTGAATTATTGGTCCCACCTGGGTAATTCAGGATATTTGCCCTATCTTAAGGTTAGCTATGGATGATTAGTTAATTTAATACCTCCTGCAACCTTAAGTCTCTTTTTGCCTGTGTATCAAAGGTCAATCAGAGAAGTCAAATCAATATGAGATGTACATGGAGAAATTTATTTTGAGGTGATTCAGGATAACAGATTAGAGAAAGGCTGAGCTTGGGATTCAAGCAGAGGGAGTACTGCTTCTCAGTGAGGTGGATCAAAGAGGATTTTACTAAAATTCAATATGTACTGATCAAATCAGGGAAATCAGCATTTCCACAGTTAGAGGGTCTAAGAGCTTTATTGTGAGGAATTAGCTTATGTGATTGTGGGAGCTGCCTAGGCAAGTGTGAAATGCAGGCTTTTGTGGTCCTGGAGGACATGCATGGAGCAAAGATGTGAGTCACTTGCTGAGCATGCTTTTGTACCTGAGGTTACCAATAAGGCAATACTCTGTTTCTTCAGCTCTCAGAGGTGACCAGAGGATGGATCAGCAGAGGGCAGTGCAATCAAGTGCAAGAAGCTCCAGCTCTGGCCAGTGGACTGGGTTGAGAACCCCAGTTCTGGCACTTAGTGGTATGGCCTCAGGCAAATAATTTTTTTATTGTTTTATTTTTTTTAATTGGTGCATTATAGGTGTATGTAAAAGTGAAATTCATTGTGATATTCTCATACATGCACATGACATAGTTTCATTAGTTTCATTCTGCTTTTCCGCCACTTTCCCATCCCCCTATTCCCTTTCCTCTACTTCACTCTTCTCCCTTTTATTTAAAAATCCCTTATTTCTCTTTACTTTGGAATATAAGAGAACATGTTCTACTCTTGACTTGCTGCATCTGATTCATTTCACTCAGCATAATGTTCTCTGGTTCCATCTTTTTGCCAGCAAAAAACATAATTTCATTCTCTTTATGGCTGAGTAAAACTCCATTTTGTGTGTGTGTGTGTATAAAATTGTCTTCATAATTTGGTCATTGTGAATTGTGCTACTATAAACATTGATCTGCATGTATCACTATAGCAAGCTTATTTTAGTTTTTTTTTTTTAAGATAAATACCAAGGAGTAGGGTAACTGGGTCATATGGTAGGTCTCAGGGAAGTCATTTAACATTTTCAAATATCCTTTTCACTTAAAAAAAAATCAAATCTTTTGTTTTGCAACAGTTGTAGCATTTTCACTTTTGTAAAACAATGAAAACAAATTACAAAATGCTGAAAGAAATCAAATATCTAACTAAATGGAGAGACATACCATGTTGTAATTTTTAGCATGTAAGTTCTGTGCATATTTTATTAAATTTACTCATAATTATATTTGAGCAATTGTAAATGGCATTGTATTTTTCATTTTATGTTTCATATGTTCATTATTAGTAAATGGAAATATAAGTGGTTTTGGAATATTTATCTTGTATTCTGTGAACTTGCTGAACTCTCTTATGAATTATAGGAACTTTTATTTATTTATTTTCTATTTTGGGACCTTCTATACAATCAAGTAATCTGTAAACAAGAACAGTTTTATTTCTTTCTTTAAAGTGTATATGGCTTTTATCTTCTTTTTCTTGCCTTATTACATTGGTTAAAACATCTAACACTATTTTAAATTAAAGTAGTAATAGGAAATATCTTTGCCTTGTTTCTGCTATTGAGGGAAATATTCAGTCTTTCTTTTTCAAAATAATTTATTTTTATATTTTCAATTATTTTAATTGTACGAATCTATGGGGTACACTGTGATAATTCAATACATGTATATAGTATGTAATGATCAAATAAGGGTAATTAACATTTTCAACTCCTTAAACATTTTGTTTTTAAATTTTTTGGCTGATGTAATAATTGTGCATTTTTATGGTATACAGTGTGATATTAGAATACATGTATACAATGTGTACTGATCAAATTAGGGTAATTAGCATTTCCACAGATTTTTTTCATTACTGTGTTTGGAGTCTTTGAGCTCCTCTCTTCTAGTTATTCATAACACATATTAAAGGTAACTGTGAGCTATAGTCCCATGCCCATTGTATTGTGGAATGCTAGAATTTATTACTTCTATCTAGCTTAGTTTTAGTACCCATGATCCAGTCTTTGATTATCATCTCTTCTATCTGCACTTTCCAGCCTCTAGTAATCACTAAATTGTACATTCCCAATCAACTTTTTGAAAACACCCACATTTCTTAAACATCTACAGAGAGCATACAGTGTCTTTATGTATCTGACTTATTTCAGACTTTCTTCATTTCATCGAAGTTTTGGAATTAATGTGTGTCAAATGGTTTATAGTATTTCCTTTTTGTTCTTTTGATTTTACAGGTTTAGTTTGTGAATTACAAGTAATTTGTGAATTACCCCTATATAATTTACAATATTGAGAATTTGTGTCTTCTTTGTTTTGCTAGAAGGTTGTCAATTGTATTAAACTTTCCAAAGAAAGTTTGGTTCATTGACTTTTTTTGTTGTTGTTGTTATTTTCTGCTTTAAATTTCATCAGTTTCTACTCTGCTATGGTTTGAATGTCTCTCCAAAACTCATTTGAAATGTAATTGCCATTATAATAGTGTTAAGAGGTTGGACTGTGAAAAGATGACCAGGTCATTCAACTCATGAAGGAATTAAGGTCATCATTACAAGAATGCATTCATCATTGAGGAAGTGGTTTCCCTGTAAAAGAACTAGTTCAGTCCTCCCCTTTTCTTATGGACCCTCTTGCTCCTCAGACTTCTGACAAGGGATGCCACAGGAATAAGGCCTTAAAGCAGAGGCCTTGCCAGCCCAGGAATCTTGATCTTCTCTGCTTCCAGAACCATTAGCCGATAAAATTCCCAGTCTGTGGTATTCTGTTATGGCAGTGCAAATCAGACTAAGACATGTTCATATCTTTATATTTTTTTCTTCTGCTTGCTATAGGTTTATTTTTCAAGATGACTGAGGGGTGTTAAGAGTATTGATTTAAAATTATTCCTCTTTTATAATATATGCATTTAGAATTATATTTTTTACTGCTTTAGCCATATTCCACAAAATTTAAAATTTTTAATTTATTCTTTTTAGTTATACATGACAGTAGAATGCTGCAAACATGGAATGTATCTTATTCTAATTGGGTTCCCAGTCTTATGGATATACATGATGGTGCGATTCACAGTGGTGTATTCACATATGTACATAAGAAATTTATGTCCGATTCATTCCACTGTCTTTCCTATTCTTATTCCTTTCCCTTCTCTCTATTCTCCTTTGTCTAATCCACTGAACTTTGATTTTTTGCCCTCCACCCTGTTGTATGTTAGCATCCACATATCAGAAAGAACACTTACCTTTGGTTTTGGGGATTGGCTTATCCCACTTAGCATGAATAGTTTCCAGATCCATCCATTTACTAGCAAATGTCATAAAGTCATTCTTTTTTGTGGCTGAGTAATACTCCATTGTATTTCACAATTTTTCATATATTATATTTTAACTTTTATTCATTTCAATGTATTTTTCATTTATTTTCCTCTTGGTGTTAGTTGTTCACTGCTGCAACCAAAATCTCTCTGTCTCTCTCTTCTTGCTTCCTGGCTTCTGAGAGAAGCTTATTAATTTTCCTTCACCATTCCCTTTTATCATAATGTCCTGCCTCATCTCAGACCCTAAACGATGGAGTGGGTTGAACAGAAACTGAGACCCAGAGAGACAGAGAGACACAGAGATGTTTCTTATGTGTGTAAGGGCCTGGGGGCAGATAGAATCCCCAAGGCCATGCTTACTTCCTCTAGCTGTGCCCCACCTGCCTACAGTTACCACTTAGTAGTCCATTCAAATAATTAATTCACAAAGTGGATTAATTCACTGAGGAGAGCATAGCTCTCATGATCTAATCATTTCCTAAAAGCCCCACTTCTGAACCTAATCTCATTGGGGGGACCATGCTCCTAATACATGATCTTTGGGGGACTTTCCAGATTGAAACCATAACACTCTTTGACTTATAGATTATTTATAATGACACGTTTTATTTCCAAGTGCTTGACGATGTTTCTGTGGTCAAAGAACACACTTAGGCTAGAGATGTAGCTCGGGGACAAAAGTGTGTGCTTAGCATATACAAGGCCCTGGGTTTGATCCACAGCCCTACAAAATGAAAAGAAAGAATGGAGGGGAGAGAGAGAGAGAGAGAGAGAGAGAGAGAGAGAGAGAGAGAGAGAGAGAGAGAGAGAGAGAGAAGAGAGAAGAGAGAATGATAAGGGAAGACATACACTCTATTTCTTTTATTATTATAAATGTTTTCTTTAACTTGTTGAGATTTCTTATATGGGCCAGGATATGGTCATGAACACTTGTGAAATGTAGATTCTTCTGTTGTTGAATGGAATGTTTTGTTCCATTGTTCATTTATCCAGTTCTTTAGGTTCTTCTATGTCTTTGCTTATTTCCTGTTTAGTTATTCTATCAATTGTTAAATTTGGAATGCTGAATTTTATAACTATTATTGTGGATCTACCTACTTATCTTTTCAGTTCTAGCTTTACATATTGTCAGTTCTTTTTGTTTTATTCATATGCAAATGTGCTTTTTATATTTTCTGGATGAATTTGATCTTCTATCATTTTATAGTATCTCTATTGTTGATCATTTTATTTGCTCTAAAATTTACCTTTTATATATTAATTATAGTCATTTTAAAAGATTAATGTTTATATGACACATTTTCTATCATTTAAAAATTTACCTATATTTAAGTAGGTTTCCTTTAGATAGCAGGTAGTTGAGTCCTTTGGTAGTTAGCTAACCACGAGTATGACAAACTACCTGAGATAATCAAGGTATAAAGAAGTAATGTTTTGGTTAACAATTTTAGAGGTTTTACTTCATGGTCACTCTGGACCTATGGTAAGGCAAAACACCATGCAGGGAGCATGTGGTGGAACAGAGTTGCTCATCTCTGTCAGGAAGCAAATAAAGCTGGGTAGCGAATCTCAACATCTTCTTCAAGATCATGCCTTTAGTGACCTTACATTCTTCAAGAAGTCTCCACCTCCTAAAGGTTGCTCCACTTCTTAATAGCACCATAGTCTGGCACCAAGTCTTCAGTGCATGCCTTTGGAGACATTTTGTATTCATATCATAACAGGTTGCATTTTGAAATCCATTCTGGAGCATGCATGAGACTTTTTGTTTGATCCCCACACTACAAATAAAATAAAACAAATCCACTCTGGCATCCGATAATCTGACTTTCAGCTGTTATATCTAGATTATTTACATTTAATGTAAATTAATGACACATTTCAGGTTGTTTGCCATTTTTGTTTGTTTTCTCTGTTTTTATTCTTTTTTTCTGTTTTATTTTTCTTGCCTTGTTTTAGGTTTCTTGAATATTTTCAGAATTCTGTTTACCTATACTGTGTTTTTGCTTTATATCTTTATTAATGGTTTCACTAGATATTACCTTATATACACACTTTGTTATAATCCACTCATATTATTTTGCCAACTCAAGTGATGCACAGAAATCTTTCTGCTCTTTGTGTTCACTTATCCTCCTTTATTTACTATATAGTTGTCTGTCTTAAATATTTTCCCTACATGTATTAGAACCACATATGACATTATTATAATATTTTTTGCTTCAACTGTTAAACATAATTTAGAAAACAAGAGGGAGAAGGGAAGTCTATTGTACTTATCCATATTTTCTCTTTTTTTGTTCTTTTTTTCTCTCTGATGTTTAAAGGTTCTTTCTTTTGTCATAGTCTTTCTATTAAAAAACAAACAAACAAAACAAAAACAAAAACTTCTTTAGCCAGTTTTTAGAAAAATGTTAGAAATTAATCATAAGCTTAATTGTCTTAGATTTTTCTCATCTGAAACTGTCTTAATTTTTATTTCATTTCTGAATGAAAAATATTTTCCCTGGGCTTGGAATTCTGTCTTAACAATTTTATGTTATATCATGTCTTTCTGATCACCATTATTTCAGAAAAATGAAAACATTGGTATTAAAATCGTTTTACCCATACAGGTAAGGTATTAATTTTCCTTGATTGCTTTTGAGATTTTTTTGTCTTAAAGTTCTCAGAATTATAATTACGAGTTACTCAATCCTAGATTTATTTGGGTTTATTCTTTTGGGAGTTCATTCCTTTTCTTTAATTTGTAGACATTAATCTCTTAGCAACTTAAAATTTCTGCCATTATTTGTTCAAGTACTTTATTTAAGTACGTAATTACTTTATTTAAGTAAATTGTTATTTTAAGTACTTAAGTACATTATTTCTTTAAGTAACATTTTTCAATCCTGCCTTTTTGTCCTCCTTATAGGACTGAGATGATATTAACAGCAGATCTTTTGTTATAATTCCACAGATCCCTAAGGCTCTAATCCCTTTTTCAGTGTATTTTCTCTCTTATGTTCAAAATTTTTATTGTCTTATCTTCCCATTCACTAATTCCTTCCTCTGCCCCTCCATTCTGCTATTAAGCCCACCCGCTGAGCTTTTAATTTTGGCTTTTGTGTTTTTCAGTTGTAAATTTTCCATTTATTTAACTTGGGAATTAACTTAAGAAAAGAGGTGAAAGACCTCTACAATGAAAACTACAGAATACTGAAGAAAGAAATTAAAGAAGACCTTAGAAGATGGAAAGATTTACCTTGTTCTTGTATAGGCAGAATTAATATTGCCAAAATGATCATACTACCAAAAGCACTATACAGATTTAATGCAATTCCAATCAAAATCCCAATGTCATTCCTTACAGAAATAGAAAAGGCAGTCATGAAATTCATCTGGAAAAATAAGAGACCCAGAATAGGTAAAGCAATCCTTAGCAAGAAGAGTGAAGCAGGTGGCATCACTATACCAGATCTTAAACTATACTACAGAACAATAGTAACAAAAACAGCATGGTATTGGCACTAAAATAGACTGGTAGACTAATGGTACAGAATAGAGGATGCAGGGACTAACCCACATAATTAGTTATCTTATATTTAACAAAGATGCCAAAGACGTACATTGGAGAAAAGATAGCCTCTTCAACAAATGGTGCTGGGAAAATTAGAAATCCATATGCAACAAAATGAAATTAAACCCTTATGCCTCACCATGCACAAATTTCCACTTGAAGTGGATCAAGGACCTAGGAATTAAACCAGAGACACTATGTCTATTAGAAGGTAAAGTAGGCGCTAACCTCCATCATGTCAGATTAGGCCCCAACTTCCTTAATAAGACTCCTATAGCACAAGAATTAATATCTAGAATCAATAAATGAGATGGATTAAAACTAAAAACTCCTTCTCAGCAATAGAAACATAGAATATAAATAGAAACAGTGAGGCTGGATCCTCTTGCCTCATCTGATTGGATTACAAGTGTGTCCCATTGGGCCTAGACCCTCCTCTCTTTTATATTTGTTCTTCTTTGCTGAAATTTTCCAACTCGTTGTCGAGGTATATATATATATATATATATATATATATATATATATATATACACACACACACACACACACATACATACATATATATATATACACACACACACACACATATATGTATATATATATATATATATATATATATAATATTGCTGTTGTTGTTTTGTTTCAAGTATGTTTGCAATTGCCCTTGAAGTATTTGTATCATGGCTGCTTTAAAATATTTATCAGATGTTTTCAGTAGCTCTGTTATCTCAATAGTGACATCTATTGATTGCCTTTCTCCATTAATTTTGAGATTCTCCTGCTTCTTGGTATAGTGATGTTTTTACTTTAACCAGAACATTTTTGTGTTATGAGATGCTCAATTCTACTTAAACTTGTTTTAGCTGGCTTTCTCAACATTACTCTGGCAAAGTGAGAGTAATGCTTTCAAGTAGAGGTAAAAGTCCAGGTATCCTACTTTGCCTCTTAGAACACATGAGAATGGGGTGTTCCTTGTTACAACTGGGTTTTGGTGGGAGTTCTGGTTCCTCTATTGTCTCCACTGACAATGTAGTGGGGATGGTCTTATTATTGCTAAATGATGATAAAGTTCTTGACTCTCCACTAAACCTCCTATAGTAGCACTACCCTAACAGGGAGGGGGAAGGCTAACTTATTATTTTTGGGTGGAGATGGAAGTCCAATCTCTCCCAGAGTCTTCACTGGCACTGTATGGGATGTTTCCCATGTTGTTCCTTGGGTCCTGAAGTCCCTAGCTAGTTCAGGGCATGGTCATGCTCAGTTTCTTATTTTCTGCAGAGAAAATGATCTCTCCCATATCCTCATGTATTTTGGCTCTCTCTCCACTTGCTTTCCCTGAAGGTGATGTTTTTCTTGAGGCTGTCACTATCCTCCCTGAACTCCGGGTTCCCATGAGGATTCTCAGGTTATCAGATATGTATTTTTAACTCTAATCATAAACAGAGTCCAAATTATCCTCTCACAGGACTTCTGAGTTCCATGTAAACTAAGGAGTACTACTGGGCATCTGTCCTACATGTCCTTCAATTCTTTAAAATAGTAAATTTAATCAAGAGGCAAAATGACCAGATCATATGGAGGGTACCTAACTATCTATAATTGACCACAGTGGAAACTCTGTTTATTTTCCTATTTCTTGGTAAAAACTATGTAAGTTACCAAAACTTGGTTTGAAAACTACCTAGAAAAACAACAATAAGTACATTTGCAAAGATTTAGACTTTCAGTTGAAAGTCAATCTTATAATTGGCATTTTTTTTGTACTGCAGGTGAGACTAGAAATGGATAAAACCTTTCCATAAACAATTTAGCAATATTAATTATAAAAAAACTCTTCTAGAAATCCATCCTAATAAAAATAATCCAAGGCAATCAAAGATGTAAGTATGTATAAGGATGTTAAATGTAGTGTTACTTATCATAGGAAAAAATAAAAACAATTTAGATGTTGAAATGTAAATTATGATTTTTTTGCATTAAATGGAATATTTCCCAATGTATAAAAATCATGTTTCCAAAAATAATTGTATGATTTGACACTAAGGTGATACTGTAATGTTAAGTGACTGCTGTAGTTAAATGCCCCTCAGTGGTCCATGTATTAAAGGATGGGTCTTTAGAGAGATATTACTCTAATAGTAGGAAGCTGGTGGAACCTTTGAGAGGGTCTTGGAGATGGAATGGGAGGGAAAAAACAAAACAAAACAAAACAAAAAAACTGGAAGCCAGTTTACTTTCTCCTCCAATAGCTTCATAATTGTAATAGTTTTCATTATTTCATGTTCTCCTTCAGCCTTTGCCCAAGAAACAATCTTTTTAAAGTTGCAAGTTGGCCCTAAAGGGATGATGATATCAATTAGTAGAGCAGAGAGAAACTCATTTGTCCTAACCCATTTTTCTATTTATCTGTGCAATGGTTAAACATATAGTTAAATTTAAATCCAGCTCAAATAATGAACTAGGAAATTGGTGGTGGGATATAAAATGAGATGCTATTTGTCAACACATATCAGAAATCTAAAATTGGTCATGTTCTTTGGCCCAGAATTCTACTTCTAGAAGATTTTGTAAACTTGGATTCAAGATGAGGCTCATGGATGAAGTAAAATCATGCAGTCATTCATAGCCTAATATTTGAAAATCATGGAATAGCTATACAGATGGTGGATGGAATGAGTGAAATATAACAAAATATTAAAGGATTTGAAGGTTTAAGTCCTCAGAGTGCCATGCCCTTGTGTCATCCTCCTTCTCCTCTCAGCCCCTTGTTGCCTTTCCAGTCATCGGTGAAGATAAGCCCCAGTTGTGGCACCTTATAGTAACAAAAAAATAAGCATTTCATTTTAAAATTTTCTCTTTATGTTACCTAACATATGGAAAAGGAATTCATTCTAATGAGAGATAGAGTCTTAAAGGACTTCGTATATTCTCTGTTTTGATAATCAAGGCCAGTGGAGGGTCTAAGACCACTGGCATGTAGCCATGGTACCCGCCATCTCAGACTTTCTGCAACATCCAGTTGAGACTTAGTGGGGCATTTATCAGGCCAAATACCAGCAGTCTGCCTCAAAAACCACAGGATTTTCTCTAGAGTCATATTTTGTTTGCTTGTTTGTTTTGTTTACTTTTAACTGGAAGAGACTTTAGAAATCTTACTGGTGAAGAAACCAAGTCATGGAGAGATTAAATGATTATGCTGGGGTCAGAGCCATTAAGTGACACATCTTCCAAAGATCTGTCTTGCCTATGAGCAATTGAAAATATCACTTTCTTAAAATATTTATTCTAGTAAGTTTGAATGTATCTGATAAGAAATACAAGAAAGATTGTGGAATTCAGTATAACATGTGAGTTAATTTATAAAATTCAAAATAAGAAAAAGCAAAAGAATCACTGAAGTCACTGAGGTTTGGGAAGTTTAAATTGCTTGAAGGGAAGTTCTCTAGGATGATGGCTTGGCAGGTGGGGAACCAAAAGTTAAACTCACCTGTCACAGAATTGTAATAGTTAATTACAATCATGGTTGACTGATAATATATCATTCATAGCTTTTGAGTCTATTTTTTCAGTAAGTAGGGATAAGTTTCTGCTAAGGCATCCATCATATACTGAATTTTTTTTTTTTTTTTTTTTTGCTTAGGGTATGTATTTGCAAAACGGCTACCTATATCTGTAGAAGAATGATTTCCCACCATATATAGCTCATTCCAAAATGGTATGAAAGCTAATTTTAGTGTTGGAAAAATAAAAGTATGCAGTACAGATGCAGGGAAGACCTGTTGAAGTCACTTCTAGACACTTGGCCACCATTGGAGAGTGGCTAGGCTGGGGTAGAGGCAGTTGGAAGTGCACCATGATAGGCTAGCTTCATAAATGAAAGGTAAAGGTTTTGCAGTCTAGGGGTTGAATTATGTGGCAAGGGCATCCAACATGTCCTGGTAGCTGGGTTTTCTGGAAATTGCCATAAATTGGTGTTTTTCAGAACACAAAGCTGTCCTATCCTTTCAGGTCCTTGAATAGAAGATATTCAGCAATTACTGAAAAGATTCACACTGAAGGCCAAGGACATGTCTTCTTGTTCATCTATTTCCAATGCACAGAATCATGCATATTGTGGAAATTCATTGATGATACAATTTCAGAAATGAAATGAGGTACTGTGTATCAGCATTCTACCATGTACTTTCCTTCCCACATTTTTGCATTTCTAAAATTGTGATATTACCTTAATATGGGTCTCTTTGTTTGACTTTTTTATATTTTTGATAGTACCCATGCTGGATTTAATTGCAGTCAAGAATGTATTTTTAAATATTATTCTCCATTCTGTGGCAGTTATAAAGAATACAAACAACAAGAAGTGTTGGTGAGGACGTGGGGGAAAAGGCACACTCATACATTGCTGGTGGGACTGAAAATTGGTGCAACCACTCTGTAAAGCAGTATGGAGATTCCTTAGAAAACTTGGAATGGAACCACCATTTGACCCAGCTATCCCACTCCTCCGTCTGTACCCAAAGGACTTGAAATCAGCATATTATAATAACACAGCCACATCAAAGTTTATATCAACTCAATTCACAATAGCTAAACTGTGGAAGCAACCTAGACGCCCTTTAATAGATGAGTGAATAAAGAAACTGTGGTATATATGCACAATGGAATATTACTTAGCATTAAAAGAGAATAAAATTATGGCATTTGTAGATAAATGGATGGAATTGGAGAATATCATGTTAAGTAGAGAAAGCCAATCCCCCCAAAACAAAGACTGAATGTTCTCTCTGATAAGTGGACGCTGACCCATAATGGGGGGGGGCAATGAGAAAAATGGAGGAACTTTGGGCAAAGGGAAGGGAGGAGGGGGGAGGGGGTATGGGGACAGGAAAGATGATAGAATGAAATAGACCTTATTACCCTGGGTACATGTATGACTGCACATATGGTGTGATGCTACATTGTATACAACCAAAGAATTGAAAAGTTGTGCTGCAATTGTGTACAATAAATAAAAATGCATTTGGATGTCATATATGCCTAATTAAAATAAATGAAAAAATTAATTTAAAAAGATTATTTTCCATTAGAAAATTTTTTTCTTATTTTTTTCTATGCTTTCTAAGGAAGGCATAGAAATTGAGAAGTAATGTATAATAACAAAAGCTTGTATCATTGAGAGATTATTCATAAATTGTATTTTCTTATAAATTAACATCCAAGAGCTTTAAAAGATGTAAGAAAGGAAGTAAATCATAAGTAGATGTCCTTGTCACATTTTGTTACTGAGATATATGTAAAGGACTACCTATAACATACTGTATTAGTTTCCTGTGGCTGCTGTAACAAACAATCACAAACGCAGGGCTTTAAAATAATGGAAATTTGTTCTCTTTATTAGTGGAGGCCAGAAGTTCAACATCAGTTTCACTGAACCAAAACCCAGGTGTCAACAGGCAGGATGACACTCCCTCTGGTGGTTGGAAGGGAGAATCCTTTCCTTGTATCTTCCAGCTTCTTGTGGCTGCTCCTATTCATCTGCTTGGGGCTACATCACTCCAATCTCATTCTCTATCTTTATATCACTGTTTGCCTTCTGTGCATTGAATTCCCCTCTCTGTTTTTCTTATAAGGATAATTGTGATGGCAGTTAGAGCCCACCCCAAAAATTGAGAAAAACCTCTCCATTTTAACATCATTGACTTACATCCAAGAAGGCCCTTTTTGCAAATAAAGTGCCATTTACAGTCTGCATGGATTAGGTCTCTTTGGGGCCACAATTAGCACATTATACATGCCAAGGAATGCAACTAGGGTCAGAGAAATTCCACATTTGTAGTCATAAGTAAAAGAAAACTTGGTATAACTCATTTATGTTAGTGTCTTCTTAATTTTCTTAGGTTCTCTAAGAAAATCAAGAAAGGTTCAACACTAAAAGTTAAAGAACATGTATTAGTGACTGGGAAGAAAATCTCAATGATAACAGAGTATTCTTCTAAGAAATGCTCTTAATAATAACACAGAGGACAAAATTGAGTGCAAATCCCTAAATATTGACAATTCAAGGTGGAAAATGATTCAGAAGGGCTGGACCCCAATTATGAAGAACTCTTAGGAAAATCTTTATATAGTAGATTAATTACAGCAATGTTCCCAAATTTCTACTCTACAATGTCTCCATGTATTATGCAATGTGACTTTGCAGCTTCTGTCATTAAGAGATAGAATCTATTTCCCCATCCCATGCAACTGAATTACCAGCTTTAGCCAATAGAACTCAGCAGCAGTGATACTATACCTGTTCTGAACCTAGAACCAAGAGGCCTTGTGAGCTTCTGTTCTCTGCCCAATTGTTATGAGTCCCAGTATTAGATAGCCTGTGGGATAACGAGAAACGCATGATTCATTCACCCTCATACCCCAGAAAATAACCAGTCAGCTACCAGACGGGTGAATGAGGGCATCCTGTATTATAGAGCTCCCATCCAAATCACCAGCCAGCCACAGAAAAATGAGCAAAGCCAGCAAGAACAGTAGAACTCAGCCCAGATCACCAGAACCTCCCATGACTCCCAGACTTAGGAACAACAAAAGCTTGTTGCTAAGCTATTGAGTTTCAGTGTAGGTTATCATATGATAAAGACTAGCTGATATATATATGAAAATTACCAGATTTTAATGACTAGGAGTGAATAAATTATATTCTGAATAGAAAATACTTTCTGGAATGTTTTAACTTATTTTGCTTATAAAATTTTGGATAAAATATATTAATAATATATCTGTGTTAGACTACTTTCTGTTGTTATAACAAATACTCGAGATCATCAACTTATAAAAAGAAAAGTGTTATTTTGCCTCAACATTTGGGAAGTTTCAGTCTATGATTGTGTTGGCCCTGTTGCTATGTGATTTTGACACCCATCACGTCAGGAGAAGCATTTTGGAACAAAACCACTCACCTCATCATTGGGTAGCAAAAAGAAAGAGAAAGGCACTGAAGTTCAACTGTGCCTTCAAAGTCATTTCCCAATGACCTAATGACCTAAAGACCTTTCACTAGGTCCATATCTGAAGGCCCATATCTTAAAAGTTTCTGCCACTTCCCAAAGCACCATGAGCTGGGGACCAAACTTTTAACACATGGATCTTTGGGAGACAGTAATCTAAACCATAGCAAATTCTAAAATAGATCTTTAAATAAGCATAAAATTAAAAGCTTCAATTTAAAAATAAAAGTTTCATGTCATAAATTTAGTAGAAAGAATTATTTCTCTTTTAGGGGTATACCTTTCTTAATATAGTCTATCCTGGGGACCCCATGTTCAAGGCAGGAACCCATTTCAGTTTCTATGAAATACAATAATTCCATACTCAACTTTCTGCCACTTATTTACTATATGGTTTTTGGAGAAACCCTCTCTGAGTTTCCATTGCCTTATGTGAAAAATGTGAATGATAGTACCTCCTGGTCAGGGTTGCTTTGAATATGAAATATAAGAGTCCATAGAAATGTGCTTTGTGAAATGCAAATGGATGAAGAAAATTTTAAAAGATTCATGTTTCTGTTTCTTAAATATAGCCAGCAACAGCATCTTATTGGTAAAAAAAAAAATGTAGTGGTGTCTTTCTTAATAAAATTGTTTAGTACCATAAAATACATAACTAAGGTTATGTGAATATTTTCTTGATGTCATTATCCCAACCTCTTAACCCATGATAAACATCATATGACTTTACAATTTGACCATTTCCCTAAATCATGTTATTTCCCAATGGTATGGCAGAATAACACCAGGTGGATCATATGTAGACCACCCAGTTCTGATTGCTTTTTATGATATGTATAGCAAACAGATTCAATATTCTTTTCTCATTCAGAGCCCCCATATTAAAAGATCTGCCCCAGTTAACAACTGTCCTATCCATACACCTTCAACTGACCTGGGAATCTAATCAGAACCTCCTAGAATAAGTCAACAGTGGTCCCCATCCTGAAAATTCAAATTTAAGACATGTGTGATAGACAATTTTGACAATAGAGTATGCAGCTGAATCTTGTAGAATTGAGGTCACAGGCAGCAGCTTAAGAAACCAAACCCATATGCAATACAAATTTGGGAACAGTAGAAAGTTAGCAGGCAAAGAAAATCAGTTTACAGAGGAAAAAAATGGAGATAAGCAGAGAAAGCAGAGATAAAGGCCCAGAGAGCCCCAAAGAGGAGATTCACTTCTGACTTTTTCAGTTTTTCCCTAAGTCCTGGTTACTGCTAGTTTCCTGCTGTAAGATGTCAGCCAGATTTTTTGGAGTATCCCTTTTCATTTGAGCCAGTTACAATGAATTTTTGTTTTTTGTAACTAAGTAACTCATGCTGATTAAAAACAAAAAAAAAAAATTCTTGGGTTTAGAGCTCTCTTGGATTTCTGTATTTCCCTATTGAGAAATGTAACTTTGTTATATAATAAGAAATAGGTATTTGGTCTTTGTCCTGGTTGCTGGTCTTTGTCCTGGTTCCTGAAACCTTCTGAGTGGTGAGTGTCTTTTTGCCTGCTAATGAAATGACAGATGGTTGGAGTCAAAAGGTAGATTTAGGAAGGGGCTGGTTACCTGAGGAAGTACCAACCTTGTGATTAGAGGGTTAAAACTTTCAACCTTACCCCACCTTCAAGGAAGGCAGAGGGTGGGGGTGGGGGGCTGGAGGTTGTTCAATTATCACTAGCCAACCATTTAATCAACCATGACTATATATTGAAACCTCCATAAAAACTCTAAACTACAAGTTGGGAGAACTTCCAGTTGTTGTACACATTTATGTGTGGAAGAGAGGAACACCCCAATTTCACTTGGACAGAAAGAAGCTCCTGTGCACAGGACCTTTACAGACTTCTTATGACCTCTTCTTCTAGATGTTCATCTGTATCCTTTGTACTGTTCTTTACAATGAGCTGATTTAACATAAGTAAATGGTTTCCTAAGTTTTGGGAGCCATTATAACAAATGATCAACTCTGAGGAAGGGATTATGGGAATTTATGATTTATTGCCTGTTACTCAGAAATCTGGCATATGAAATGGGAGCAGTATTGTGGAACTGGGCTCTTAACCTATGGGGACTGACTCTAACTTTGATAGACATTGTCAGAATTGAATTGAATTATAGGATACCCAGTTAATCCACATAGAGTTGAATAACTGGTTAGTATGGGGAAAATATCACAAGTGTTGTGAGTATATTGAAGAGTTCTTTCAAGAAATAAAAATGTATTTGTTAAGAAAAAAATAATCGTAAAGAAAAGAGTAATTGAATGAGATAAAGATGTCTGAAAGTAAGATTTGAGGGCAAAAAAAAAAGATGGTGGTATTCACATAAACTACAGAACAAGAAAAACAATAATAGACAAAATTTGTTAGTAAGTAGCCCCAAGAACCAATCAGAAAACTAAATATGACGGCTCCTTGGTGATTGTCAGAATGCCAGAAGGAGGCACACATTGTGTTGAAAGGCACAGGGTTTATTGTGGACCCTTACCTGGGATGTGGTGCTTTAAAAAGAACCCACATGTTTCATAATTGAAGATGTTGATAATATCAACATAATTGATAATATATTATTCTCATTATAGACTTATCTATCTTACAGAGTGTCAGATAAATGCCTAAGTTCTGTGGTCTAGTACCAAAAAAATTAGACAATGTATCTAAGCCAGTATGTGGCCCTAGAAGTGCAATAATACTTTAATGAACAGACTTGGGTATCTTTAGCAAGCTTGTTATTAATTTTTCTGTACTCCTCTTTGAGCACTTACCTTTACCTGACAATATATTATTAGATACTGAGAAAATAAGAGAACCAGCCAGACACGGTCCTGGCTCTCATGTAGCTGGTGGAGATACACACAAACTAAATAAACTGTGAAATAAAAAAAAATAGTTATATATTATGAATAAGGTAATAAGTGCTGAAATACAGAATTAAGGGCAGGATTCACTGCACATAAGATGGCGAAGTCTCAGTGAAGAAGAAGAATGAAATAATAACCTCCTTTAATCACACTCAAGGTGATTCGGTACAATTATATTATCATAGAATTCAGTGATTGTTTAGTATTGTATAGATAACTAGAGGAAGGACATAGCATTCTTTCAGTCATTTTTGTAACTTAAAGAACAGAAGAAGGGAGGAACATCAATTAGTGTCTATCATGTGCCAGGCATTGTCCACATGTACATTATTCTCCCCAAGCAATCACTATTATACTCATTTTACAAATGGGAAGAACTAAGGTCCTGGCAGGCTTAGGATCTTATCCAAGGACTCAGTCAGAAACTGTTTCCACTAAACCAGAATTGTACCTACATCTGTAAAAGGCAACAAATTACTTCCTCATTCCCAAATGGATTAATTTGAAGATTAGAACATGTAAACATTATGTTCTTAAAAAGTATCTCAAATTAATTCCATTTTTAAAGTACAGTTTAAGCAAATATATTTTTAAAAAAACTAATAATATGTTTACTCGAAAAAGAAGGAACACATTTCATCTGAGGTTTGCAGGAGGCCCGTTCAAACACCCCATTGATTCCATCAAGTCTCATCACATCTGCTTGCCTTTTAAAAAATTATTATTTCCTTTCAGATATGCACCTAGACTTCAACAAGAGGTTAAAATTCTGTGTAACCATAGGAAGGGCCCCACCAACAATCCTCCATCTTATCTCCTGCCTTCTGCATGCCATCAAAGAGTTAAAGATTCATTCACAGTTCAACATTTATGGAGGTGTCAGACAGTACACTAAGTGCTGGGCACTATGTGTCTTTCCTCTTGACAAGTCTGGTCTTCTAACTCCTCGACCTTCTAAAGGGGTTGTTCTCTCCGCCTTTTCCCATCCTTCCTCCTCCCTCTGTCCTGGGAGGGGTTCTGAAGCTTCTTCTTGGGGAGGTTAACCGGGAAGAGGGTGGACCCGAAGAGCCTGCCAAGATCTTAAGACGAAAGGTGCGCGGTGCCAAGACGCTTGGAGGAAGCCAGACTGACTCTCAGGAATGCCATTGGCACCCAGTGAGTTTCCACGGGCAGTTACGGAATTGTGAGGAAAGGAAGAAAAGCTACGAAAGGATGTTCAGCCGGCCAGCTGTGGCCAGCTCACGACTGCTTTCCCCTTGGGGTGTTGCAGTAATCCAGAACCCGCCATCGCTGCGTCTCTGTGCCTGGCAGAGCCGCAGCAGCGCACTCACCCTCTGGATCTGAGACCCGTTTCCGAAATGGACATAAATAAAGCTGCATAGGCTCGGGTACCGAAATGCAAGCTTCCCTCCTGCCTCTTGCTTCCAAAAAACTTTTTCTCTTCGGTATAGGAAAAAAAAAAGTCTTTCTCTACTTCACCTCTCTGCTCCCTCCAGAGCTCACCCTTGGTGCCCCTTCACCCCAACCATGGGTTGATTTCCCCTATGTTCAGGGTGCTGAACCAGAGTGAACCTGATTACTTCCATTAGAGTGATGCAGACAACCTTTCTGGCCTGGGAATGACCTGAGGGATCCTCTTGCAGCGGGTGTTGAGTCCAGGGTGCCCTGATTTTTCTCTCCATTAAGGGTAGCAAGGGAGCCAAAAACAGCCTGGCTCTCTTCCACCCAGGTCTTTAATTCATCACCTAATGACTGCAATTTATCTTTGAGGGCATTAGATGAAGGTACACAGACTCATGCACAGGGTTTAACAAATCTTATTTTTCAAGGACTAGCAGTTTGATTTCCAGAATGGCAGTGTCTGGAGTCCATTGAATGCCATCCTGGAGTAAATACAAAACTGAATCAAGCTGGAGCCCAGAACATGCATCCTCCCTTTTAAAAGATATTCTACTTTGCAACATTTCCTTTCCTTTCCCTCTGCATTAATTCTTTGTTTCCTTCCCTAATAAGACAGATCTTTAAAAAAAAAAAAAAAAAAAAAAGCCCTAGTCAAGATGTCCTTGGATCAGCAGCAATAGCATCAAGTGGAAACTCATGAGAAACTCCAATTGTCAGAGCATCCGGGTCATTCTGAAATGTGCAAAAGAACCACTGGCTTAAAAGTTCCCTTAGGTAGTGTTTTCACTAATTGAATACACATAACCAGTGGATTTCAGGTTACCTTGTTCACTGCTTCTCTTTTCAGGGAAGAGAACCCATTCTCTAGTTTTCTTTTTTAAAAAAATTCATTTTGACAATGGGAATACCTGCTAAAAGCATACTGAATTTCCTGTAGAAGACATACAAGCGAGGAGGGGGAGAGAGGCAGAAAGGGGGGTAGGGGAGGAGGCAGAATATCCACTGCTACAGTACAGTTTGACTATGTATGCTCCTCTTACAAACTCACACTTTTTTGAAGTACTTCATTTTTTTTTTTCAGGCATTATAAGTGACATCTTTAGTCATTCCCCTGGTTCTTCCTGAAAGTTTCTTCGAAGACACTTTTTGTCACCTACACCTCATAGGTTATTCCCAATTCCTCACTCCTGGCTATACTAGCTTGGGGTAAAGGGGTCCCCTACTCATGTTTTCCAGCTGCTTGTCAAATTGCAATTCAAGTAATTAGGCTGGGCACAAGGGAGTCTGGGGCTGTACCCTTTGGGGAAGGATGCAAGGTGATAAAAAAAAAAAGTGCAGGGAATCTAGGTATGGTTAGTGTGGGCTTACTGGTGATCTGAGACAGGAGAAGGCCTGTGGAGAAAGAGAGAGAGATTTCAACTGTGGATGTATGGTGGAGGTATGCAGAAATGTTCATGTTGTATTCTTAGAGCTAATGGTAATCACAACCCAGTCATTCCCTCCCCACTGTTTGTTTCATTTAGTCTACAACTGTGGAGACCCAGTTGTGCTCAGGCACCTTGGTTGTGGCTCCTGATGAGATGTGTCCCCATCACTAAACATCAGTGTTCTCTTTTCATATGCAGCTCTTAAGTTTTGTATTTGTTATTTGAGTTTTTCTGGATTTTAGATTTGTAGGAGTCAGCCTGATAGACACTTCTGAGCAAACTTGGAGAACATTGGGGAGAGGTGGAAGGTAAGAAGGGTTCAATACTGCATGGAAGAGACATGTTGTAGTTCATACAATAAAAGATCTTTGCCTATACATTATAATGTACACCTTTTGAGCTTCCTACCTAGATGCTTTCTTTCATTTGGGGGCCTAAGAATATGCAGTTCACCACCTGCCATTTAGTATATGACATTTGCAAGGAGTCTTTCATTTGTGAAGAAATTGAACCAATAGAATCTCATTTGAGTCACACTAAGCCTTTGTATAGTAAAAGAGAAAAGCATGAGTGTGGTTATTACTATCATTATCACCATCTTTATTTTTTAGAGAGGAGAGAATTAAGGGTTGGCTAACTTAGGATATAGCTAGCTGGATGCAGAACCAGGACTGGAATCCGGGTGTGTTCCCTTTTCATAGCCTCCTGCCTCCTGACTAAAGCAAAGGCTCCAAATTAGAGCTAGGAAGCACAAGGACTTTAAAAAATATCCGTCAGCAGTTTGGGGGTTGTCAGAGAATGACCAAGAAGTTACTTTTCTAAAGGGTTGCCAGCGTGGAGCACTTAGAATGGGGGGGCATTCATCTGTGAGTGTGTGTGTGTGTGTATTTTAAAGAAGTTACTAGAAACTTAGTGAGAATGTTGAGTGTGAAAGGCAAACAGCTGAATGGGCTGGTACCAATCTTAACGATTTGATTTGAACTCTAGGCCCGGGAGGCGAGGGTTCTGTCCCTCCAGTAGAAGTGAATTTGGGGAAAGTGGAGCGGGCTAGCACTGGAAATGCGCTCTTGAAAGTCAAATGGGGTGTGGGTAGAAGGTAGCCTGACACCTTGAAATATTCTCCGACGTGCAAATGACGTGGACGAGGAGGCACCAGAGTTCCTAGTCTCCGGAGAATGGACGCTTCACGTCGGTGCGACACAGCGGGATCCTGCTGACCCGGCCCGCGCGGCCTTTGGGGTTGGCTGGATGCGGGAGAAGGAAGGGAAAGTCCTTACGCCAGGTACCAGACAGTCCAGGGGGAAAAAAAAAGGGGCGAGGTGGGGGAGAATGGAGGATCCAAAAGAAAGAGCAAATGAAGCGGAAGTTTCAAGGCCCTCTACGAGGAATAACAGTATAAATAACCGAAGACGTCGTGTAAACACTGCGGTCATAACCCCGAACATTAAACAGCCCCGGTGGCATCTGGCGCATCGGCAGCCGCGGGCTGCGCTGGGGCAGCCAGGGAGCCCGATCCCAGGCTCCTCTGCCTCGCTTCTCTGTTTATCTCAACTTAATCTTCCTCTGCGAGCTGTTCCGTAGCCTGGAAGATGTTTAAATTAAAAACCAGCCCGCCGGAAGTCGTGGCGGGAGCTGAACGCAAGGGGTAACCTCAACCCAATTGCAGGCCTAAGTGAGTTAAATAATGAATTATTAATAAGAAATATACAGGATGTGTTGCAGCATTTGGTGATGCACAACACACCCCGAGGGCTATGGAATTTACATCTTTCATAGAATCCCTTATTTTTTTCACTCGTTTGCAAACGTGGATTATTGGGATCACAAACACGCCTGGAAATTATACACCGTGGAGTTCACTTCCCTATTTGTGTCGCAATTATACTGTAGAATACTTGAAAAATAGAATTTTCCTTTTCCTGCATTTTTCCCCCTCCTGAATTTAGTAACAAAATAATCCTGCTCTTTCTGTTTATAGTTCAATATTTCTCATGATCTTAAAAACAACTTGTAAGAGTTTCTTTTTAGGTTTTCAGTACAAAATATGTTCCGCGCCTTCATAATGGAAATAACATTTAATCCTTTTCTAATCAAACTTCCCCATAGTTTTTCATTTTTCTTTCCAATTAAAAAAACACACACCAGTGTTTTTAGCAATATAAAGAAAGATTTATTTTTGAAAGTAGCAAAACTTGTTTGAAAAAAAATATATATCTTTAAGTGAATTACTTTATAAATGTGACTGTCAAAGTCAGCTATTCTATCATCTACATTTTACAACATATTGTACAAAAGATACACATTGATAGGCTCTTATTATCTATTTATATATTTATAATTACATATTGCACTTGGACCAGCAAGGCTCGCAGTCATTCACGGTAGAAGTTAATAAAGTTAAATAGATGGGAATCTGTAAGCACGATGGATCTCCTCTGGTTTGGAAACGAATCTCCTCGTCGTCGCTGTAAAGTGTTCTCTCAGGGTGAGGTGGGAGAGGAGCGTTGCGAGGGGGAAGCAGAGACGGAGAGCAGGGAGGGCAGGGGTCGCCTCCCGGGGCCCCGCTCCCCGCTGGGAGCGTGCCTTTCCCAGACTCGCACCTCCAAGGTCAGGACGCTGTGGTTCCACATAAGCGGCTTGCGGTCACCACTTCTTTCAGGTCACTCTCGGGTTTTCCGGCCACCATAAAGGGCCACGTCTGCAGGAGACAAGAAGGTGGAGGAGGTAAGTAGCCCAGGAGGAGAAGAAAGGGTGGGTTCGGGGCTGAAAAGGAAAGGAAGGGGTGCGGTGGGGTAAGCAGTGAGCAGGGGAGGACGGTTATCTCTGCGATTTACTTTGTGTCCACGCGGTCCCTCTGTTGAATAAAGTAAAAAAGCTGCCTTGGTGCCAAGGTGCTCGAGGTGGTGGTGGTGGCCTTTTAGAATAAGAGCCCAAAAGGCCCATGCTGGGTTCCAGTTGAAATCCAAGAGAGGCCCTGGGAAAGCTTAGTGTGCGGTGGCAGATGCTCTAAATAGCCTGAGCAGAGAAACTCATAAGGACCTTGCAACTAGTGGGCACCCCCCAAGAAGTGCCCTTTAAGGCCCTTGAATAAGACAGTGGTCAGGTTTCAGGATCCTCTCACCCTCATCCCCATCTATCTTCCTGGTGCAGACTTTCTTCTTTCAAACTCGGGATTTGACTACAGTTTTAAGTTAACCACCAGCTCTGAAAGGGGAAATATTGCTAATAATAGATATATGGTCGTTTTATTTAAGACGTCTTTCCTACTATAGAGAAAGCCAAACTGTCTCTTCCTTTCTCTGGGCTCTTTTATAATAAAGCTTATTTAAATTTTTATTCAAAGATGAAGACAACAGCAATTTTAAGTATTCTAGGAAATATTTTCAATTTAGTTTCATGAGGGGGCACCCTTTTAATTGGAGGGGAAAATATTTTTCATGGCAAAATGTGTTTGCATCCCCTGCCCCTAACTCCTGAGACCAATTGGGTGAGATGACAACTCAACCCTCTAGGCACTAGTGCTGGATGATAAGACTTGACTTTTAAGAGGAAAGTCTCATTCTTATCACATATAAACAGAAGTTCTAGTAAGTTGTTGTTTTCTTTAGAGCCTGCACCTTTTAAAGTGAAATCAAATAAAAGAGGAATTAAAACATATTTCTTAAACAGGGAAATACATTTGAGAAAAATAGTAGGCTCAATAAGCATTAGTTTTTTTGTATTTAAAAAAATTAGGTTCAATGGGCATTACTTTTTAAGAAAACAGGATAATGTCTTTTTAAATCTTAGGTGAGAGTGACCTATTATTTTAGTGTTATTCGGTACACCAATACGTGTGCAGATTTGTTAAGAATGCTGATATCTACCAGAATTTATACTATTTAAAAATGATAACCCACTCAGAGAAGAAACAGAATATTTAAGTAATTGGGGAACTTCCATTTATAAGAAAGTGGCCATGAATAGTCCTATATATACTTGGGAAAGGAACGAAATTGCAAGTTTATAAGGAAAAATCACGTTTTTACTCTCAGCTAACGGAAAAATAAAGGGATTATTAAGATGTCTCTTTGATGCGCAGCATCTTGTCAACGTTCCCTATTCTGCACCAGCCCCTTCACGCTAGCGGGAGCTGCTCTGGCACCCGCGCGGGGGATCCCTCCTCTTTGCCAGCTTAATACACTTGGAAATCCCTAATGGGGCTGCCACGTCAAACCCTCGCATAAATCTTTCCTGTGGCGGCACTTAGGGCAGGGAGCGCGGGCGCTGTGGGGAGCGCCAGTCCCTAGAGGCACTACGCCGGCGGTGGCTAAGGTGTGTAGGGAGGGCGCACCAGGGCCGGCACCCCAGTCCCAGCCGAGCGCACACGCTGGCACTCACACCCCGCGGGTCAGACTTGGGGCGCGCAGCACCGCCACAGCACCGCAGAACTCACCAGGTTGACGGGGTGAATGTAACCGTTCTCATACTTGTCGTTAGCCAGGATCTGCCTCAAATGGGCGATGTAGCTGGACGCCAACCTAAGCGTGTCCAACTTGGAGAGCTTGGTGTCTGGGGGCACCCAGGGCAGGGTGGTCTTGAGCCTGGAGAAGGCCTTGCTCAGCACCCGCATGCGGGCCCGCTCGCGCGCGTTGGCCGCATTGCGCTGGACCTGCTTCCCCTCCTGGCTGACCCCGCTCAAGGGGCTCTTTTTGGTGGGCGCCTTCCTCCTCTTGCCCAGGCCGCCGCGGCCTTTCTGGGGAGACCCGTTCTCGCAGTTGGAGCTCTCCTCCGTGCTCTCGTTGGAAGTCACAAACTCCTTGTTGGAGTCCACTTTTAGCCCTTCGCATTCCAGCATCTCCACCTCCTGAAGGTCCTCCACATCGCTGAGGGAGCCGGTGGACATGTTGAGGGTAGGGGTGGAGAGACAGAGCAAAAAAGGAGAGAGAGAGAGAGAGAGAGAGAGAGAGAGAGAGAGAGAGAGAGAGAGAGAGAGAGAGAGACCCTGAAACCAATGGGCCTCCAAGTACGGAGCAGCTACCTCCTGTTGGAAATTAAAATTGGGGATCTGGCTGCTTGGGTCTCACCCGTTCCCCTTTGCAGAGTTGTGAAAACCAAGCGCGAAGGCTTCTGCAGGAAGGGAACTGGCGATCGGTTTCCCCACCCCCGGAGTCCTGGCCGCAGAGGAGTGTGAGAGAGCGCTGAGGAATTTGGTGGACACTAGGAATTTATCTGGGGAACAGAGAGGCGGATCCTTTCAGTCTAGGGGAGGGGCCTGCTAGGCCAGCAAAGCTTTGGACCCCTTTCACAAGCAGAGGAGACACGCGTGAACAAACCTTGGTTTCCGACTTGTAAATCGACTCAATTGTAATGCACACCCACCAGTCTTCTTCTCCCACTTTGGCCCAGCCGAGGAGGAGCTAGACCTACTCACAGCTTGCCCATTTCCTTAGGCCTTCTTTTCTCTGAAGAGGCCTCAACTGGATGCTACTGAGAAGGGTAGGAAAATGTCAAGATCCTTTGCTGTTTCTGGGCCTTCCTTAACAAATCTCACAAACGCTCCATGCCCCTCTCCCTTCCTCCCAAGAAAACAACAACTAAAATCCAGAGAAGATTCAGTTTCTGCTAACATCCCATAAGACTGCTAACATCCCATAAGACTCCAAGGTTTTAACCACGGTATTTTCCCATTTTACCTGGGAAAAGTTAAGAAAACAAGTGTTTCACAGAATCTTTATGGTGATGGCAGAGAAAGTACAAAAAAAAAGAAAAAAGAATCCTTCTGTACTTGGTCACTTTAAAGATACCCGTGGATTAGACAAAGGGGTATGAAGGGGAGGGGTGTGGAGTAATATGAAAGACAGTGGAATGAATCCGACATGACTTTCCTATGTAGATATATGAATATGCCACAGTGAATCTCCTCATGATGTACATCCACAAGACTGGGATCCTAAGTAGAATAAGGTGTACTCATGTTTATGTAAATATGTCAAAATAGACTTCACTATTATGTATAATTAAGATGAACAGCAGCAACAAAAAGATACCAAGGAACTGCAGTGTGTACTCACATTTGACCATTGCACACCTACACACAATTTGGTGGGGTGGATAGGGAATGATGTGAGGAAATATTTTATTAGTTAATAATCTTGACGGGAGCTGGGGATGTGGCTCAAATGGTAGCGCGCCTGGCATGTGCGGGGCACTGGGTTCAATCCTCAGCACCACATAAAAAATAAAATAAAGATGTTGTGTCCACCAAAAACTAAAAAATAATTATTAAAAAGTTCTCTCTCTTTTTTAAAAAAAATCAGTAAAAAAATAATCTTGATGAAATTAAAACTACCTGCAATTTATTTCCAAAAATGCTTTTCTTGTAGACATCACAGTCTCAGTTGCTCTAGGACATCACCTTGCGTGGGACTTCTTGTCATGCAAACTTCCTCCCAATGCTCCTGGCTTCCTCTTCTCCTATCCTCTTAAATGCCAGGGTTACTCAAGTGAAGTAGACACATTATAAAACACAAAGCAGGACTATACTTTTGAAAAAGGTTCTTTTTTATCCTTAATCCCAGCTTGGACCATCTTTCCTGGAGAAGAAAAAAATTCTTCTAGGGAGTTAAGTAGGTGAGGAAAGGGAACTGCAATGTAGGGGTTAAATGAAAGTGATGCTATCAAACTAGGAAGACTGAATGCATGACTCTCCCTTACTAATGCATGAATCTCTCCTACCGATTTTGTGCTAGATTTTCTTTCCTTAAAATTGAGCATCAAGGAAGAGGGGCTGAAGCAAAACTCAATAGCAGCTTCTGAACCTTTGACTGATTCTGAACCCCTCAGCTACATTAAGATATCATATCTCTAATCCTGGGCTCAGCTGGGAATTCGCTAACCTCTAACGTTTTGTTTTGTTAGCAGGGTCTTGTTTGCTTTCCCCCTATGCTGTAAACTAAACAGATTGTCAGCAAATCAGTCTTTATTAATGAATTAGTGAACCCTTCCCCCCTAATATCTTTGCTAAGGATCCAAAATTTGTTAATCACCAGTATAGAGATTTATGAGCTCTTATTTTCTGTTGTTTGTGCAGGTGGAGATTTAAATGACCATATCCACTACCAAGATTTATTGCAAGAGTGATTGATGTTATAAACCAGGAAAGGGACTCTTCCCACAGCAGGGATGACAGAAATATCAAGTTGAAGTTGCTTTTGTCTTCATGCACAGATGACCCAGTACTACAACAGAGAACATACAATAATTTAATCTGAGGCCCAAGACAGCATTAAGAGAACACCCAGCAGGCCTGTTAAAAGTCCCCCCTGCTGATTCCCAAACTAGTTTTCATTGATTTGCCTTCCTTTTTCTCAGTCTTGGTAAGAAACGAAATTCAAAGTTATTTTTAGACTAAGAGCTATGTGAAAATGAGCATTGGCCAGTACTTTGTGAAATGTGCAAGTATATGTGTATTTGTGTGTGTGTGTGTGTGTGTGTGTGTGTGTTTGTATGAGAGAGAGAGAGAGAGAGAGAGAGAGAGAGAGAGAGAGAGAGAGAGAGAGAGAGAGAATGTGGTGTAGCTACTGAGATATTTGCAAAATAACCACAAATAATTTATTTATTTTGACTCTGGATGGGATGGTAATTAAGAATATGAACTACTGCCATACATATACCAGACGATAAACTGTAAAGATTCTTCTTCTTGAAGTCACATTTTTTTCTTTCTGTTATTTTGGGTCTAATTCTCTGCCATATCTCAGTAGATAGGCTGCATAGATCATTTGGGGGATAGTGACAATCACAGTAACATGGACCACCAAATAGATTGCTGCTTTTTATAATTCTTTTCAATGTTGGAAACTTAAAAACAGCAGATTCTAGAATAGAGCAAAACTAACCTCATGCCATGAACTGGCCAGCAATTATTTTTTTAAAGCAAAATAGAAGTATAGGAAAATAACATCTCTTTCAATTGTTTTTCTTTATAACAATGTAAACTATAATTAAGTACCATGTCTATTTATCTTGCAGTGATACATTCAGAATAGGGAGGACTAGTATGTTGATAATGAGCCTTGGAGTGTTTCTAAAAATTCTGTAGGGGATAGTTAACAGTTTGGGGACAAAAACTGAAGAAGGCTGTCATTTGAATATGTTTTTTTTTTTAAAGAGAGAGTGAGAGGAGAGAGAGAGAGAGAATTTTTAATATTTATTTTTTAGTTCTCGGCGGACACAACATCTTTGTTGGTATGTGGTGCTGAGGATCGAACCCGGGCCGCAAGCATGCCAGACGAGCGCGCTACCGCTTGAGCCACATCCCCAGCCCCTCATCTGAATATGTTGAAGGAAGTATATTAATGCTTTTTTTCTCTTGAAATTTTATGTGGATCTCTGCTAATAAATACTTGGGGACAAACAGGTGAGGGAAGTGGCTTATTGTCAGATTCTACTGAACAAATCGTTTAAGCTACAACTTAAAAACTGCCAAATTTCCCCAAAATGTAAACTATATTCTGTGAGAAGAAAAGCACTTTTGAGATGCTTACTAACTTAAAATAATAGGAGAAAGAAATGCTTTGAAAATTAACTGTTTCAAAGCACTAAATAGAAAACTAGTGCTTTGAAAGTGTGAGTGTGAGATAGTTTTTTAAAGTTCTTACCTTACTTTTTAAGTAACAGTTTATGCTTCAGAGGCATCTGGCCAATTTGCTGCACACTTCTAACAATTTGTTTTGCAAGGACGGCTATCTTTGAAAGATTTTAGTGCTAAGGAAAATTTATCTTCAAAAGTTGTAAAATGAAGATTAGTAATGGAATGTATCCTTGAACTTAAATCCCACTTTATCAACTGATAAATTTTCAGGAAGTTCAAATTTGATTCAGTTGCACTTGGGATGGAATAATTTGCTTCCTTTTTTATGTGAAAGAAGACATTTCAGGCTTCTTTTGAACTGACTTTGTATGCCATCATATTATCTTTCCCAGAGAGAAAAATATGCCTTTAAATTCAAATGGTCATCTTTTTCTTATACTCCCTATGATGAGGCCAGGAGGTATCTCATCCTGGAAAGTCAGCAAAACTGCCAATTTCCTTTTCCCTTCACTTCTAATGAACATCTCCAGATATTTTATTCTTTTTCTTTGATGGTAACTGCCACCAATTTGCTGAACCTTTATGCAAGTTGGTGCCTCTTTCTCAATTCTATATAACTGCCACTTTATCTTTTGTTTGCTGCCAGTTGATTATACCATCTGCTCCTAAGCCCATTGAAGCCTGACTTTTTAAAAATTAAATTTTAACTTCATTTCATATATTGAGAATTATCTCCCCTTGTAACAAATCATAGTGGTGCCAACTTGTTGCACTTTGTCTGCTAGGGTGATCATAACTAGTTAGACTAGTGATTTTCTAAGGAGGTCAGTAACGGGGATGCTGGGTGTTACTGTGATCTTTCCCTGGCATCAGCCCAGGACACGAATCTATTCAGTAATCAGAAATTCCCTTGGTATTCACTGTACTCTAACCCTCTTTTCACATTTAGTACAATGAATTATAGATCTGACGTTAACAACAATAAGACTTAAAGTTGGCCAATGTCAATAACATGTAAAGACTCTTCATGGTTCTTTGGGTCCAAAAGTTAACCTGGCATTCCCATGCTCTCCATGATGTAGCTTTGAAAGCATCCAAGCCTGTGTTCGTGAAAGGAACTAGCGGTTGAATGAAACTCAGACAATGAGAGGTAAGAACTTATAAATCCAGTTTAATAGTTTCCTTTTTTTTCTAATATTAGAATAATTTTATTGGAGCCTACTCAGTTTTAGGAAAGAGAGGGGAAAAGATGGAACAAGCCTTGAGTCTCTACCATGTAGGGCTTTTTGTCTTCATTTTTCCATTTCATTTAGAATCTTTCTTTGGAGACTGACTACTAAAGAAGAAGATGCTATATGAAATGAAAATCTGAATTGAAATGTGTGCCAGAGGATTTCTCTTGCAACGATGAAGTTTTAGAAAAATTTGCTCAAGTGTACTTTACTTTCTGTAGCTCACATTAAGCTTGGAAGCAAAATCTCTATAGTATTCTTAAAAAGAAAACTTGTGGATCACATTGAAGACACCTGTAAAGCACTTAAGTGTTAAATGTAGCTTTTGATGGGTATGAAAAATAAACTGATCAACTTGCTGTCAGCCTATTTTCTGTCAGGATAGGAGAAGATGGGCATTAAAATAAAAGAGTCTTTCTTGTAGTTATTTCCTTAAGATTATTTCCTTGAGGAGTAGAGTTATAGAGTTTCAATCCTGGGATCAACAAGAAAGTTCTGAGAGTGCAAATCCTGATCTTACAAATATAAAATGATGTAGCATTTTAAAATAAAGATGCAAAATAATATTCTGCTAGAATTGGAAAGGGCTGAGAGCCAGTGAGGCCCTACACAGTCAAGAATTCTGTTCCCATGAGATGAGGGTGACAGTATTGCTACTTGAACCTGTGACTCAATTTGCCTCCGTAACCACGAGAAAAGTTTGAAATACTGTTTCTAAATACGCTCTTTAAATTCAAGGAAACTTGGGGTAGGGACTTATTAGTAAAAAAGAAGGAGAGTGAATCCCAAAGTCGTGGCTAGTGTTTTTATTGTATGAAATATAAAGTTAACTATGTAAAAGCATAAATATTTTCTTTGACCTTGATGAAAAATTCACTTTATGTATAATCTGGCTTCAATGATGATATGCAGACCACAAGCTCTTTGTGAATTTATAAATAGTCCAAATCAACTTCAGCTCTTGTCTGGGGCTCAGAATCAGTTTTTTAAAAAATTAACCTGCTTCTAGTTATGTGTCTGAGAACATGCACCAATGGAGCCATTCCAACTAATGTTGTCACTAACTACCTTCAGTGAAACAGCTTTATAAATTACTCCTTTTGAGGATGGAGCAGTAAAAAGGTGTGGGTTGTTCATGCAATATACAAGCCACCTTTGGCATTCACTAAATTCCTTCAAGTTGCTTGTTTAATTTCTATCAATCTGATTATGCATCAAGTATATTTATGAGGTAAGAATGAATGGAAAGCTTTTTCTAATATAAAATGTTATATAGATTTTTAAAAAAATTAATAGCAGTTTACTGCCTTAGGAAGCTCAAACTATCATAAGAAAATATTATAGACTGGGTAACTTTTCTTTCTGCAGACAGAAACAAAGATACACAGAGAGATACACACAGAGAGAACACTTCTTCTTATAAGGCCATCTGCACTATCAGGTTAGGACACTCTTATTACTTCATTTAAACTCATCTACCTCCTAAAGAGACTATCTCCAAATAGAGTCATATTAAGAATTGTGATCTTCAATATATGAATTTTGGAGAGACACAGTTCAATCCATAGAATTTGCTAATAGAAATTATAATTGGAAAATAGTGCTTGTTTATTATTTCTAACTTTCACCAACTCAGGATGAAGTGAAGATATACCTAAGATTTTTTGCCATTGAGGGTTTACTACAAGAATAACAGTAAACCTCAGAATATATATATATATATATATATATATATATATATATATATTCTGAGGAATCATTATGATGAAGAGTTATATAGCTAGATTCTTGGCCTTTGATGATGAGGGTCATCTAACTCTCATTTCTAAAATTTGGAAGGGGGGCAAGAGAGAGAGTGAGGGAAGAAAGGAGGGAGGGAGGGGGAGAGAGAAAGAGGGAGAGAGAATATTTTCTAGTTAGAAGCTCTAAATCAATTTTAAAGAACCACAGTGCATCTGAGTACAACACACAGCTCCCACACAGAAATAGATGTGAGTTAGATCAATTCAGTAATAAAATTTGTCAAATGTTTTTGAGCCAGTTATTCCATAGACAAAACAGTGGATTGACTTCACTGGGGTCTTTTCAACTGGTCACTCTGACATATTTTAGATAAAGCCAGTATTATTTTAAGTTAGAACATTAGGCAGATACTAAACTTCCTCCTTTCACATGAATAATTATTTTTTTCGTTTAACCTAATTGCAAAGACATCCATGATGAAATTATTTGCCAGGAAGAGTGGGGTCTAACATTTCTCAAATGAATTTGAGTATAGAAGAGTGAACTAAATGTTAGGTGGAAAATGTAAAGTTCACATCCTTCAAAACGTAAAGCATGGAAATCCTTAAGATAATTATGATTTTGTTTTTTCATAATTTTTCTCTAAAGTTATTGTGGCTCAGTATAACATTCCTGAACCAAGTCCAAGTTTTGCTTGTACAATTAACTAGTTGTGTGAATTTGGACAAGTCCTTTAACTTCCCTGGGATTCAGTGTTTTCTCTTTAATGTGGTGATAGCAGAGATGGGTCCCATTAACAAGATAATTGTGAAACAATTTCACTTCAGGCCTAATATACTGTGTTACTTTTTGTGACCAAAAAGACCTGACAATAACAATGTGGAAGAGGAATAGTTTATTTTGGTTCATGGTTTCAAGAGGTTATCAGTCCACAGACAGCTGACTTCATTGCTGTGGGTCTCAGGTGAGACAGAACATCATGGAAGAAGGGTGTGGTGGAGGGAAGCAGCTCAGGATAGAGCAACAAGGAAGGAGAGAGTTGGCAGGGGTGGGAGTGGGGGTGGGGGCTAAGATGAGAGAGAGGAGAGGAAGCTCCCTCACCAGGGTCAAAATATAAACACCAAAGGCACACTCCTAGTGACCTACTTCCTCCAGCCATACCCTACCTGCTTATGGTATATAACTACTGCCTAGTTAATCAGTATATGTGAATTAATTAGTTATAAATACTGCCTAGTTAATCAGTATCTGTGAATTAATTAGTTATAACTACTGCCTAGTTAATCAGTATCTGTGAATTAATCCACGGATTAGGTTATACCTCTCATTATTCAATCATTTCACCTCTGAAAATTCTTGCATTGTCTCACACAAGCTTTTGGGGGACACCCATATCTAACCCATAATGTAGAGTAAAGGCTTATAAATATTGGTGTGATGGTACTTGTTGATTATTTACTCTAAGGCCCCTTTGGACATTGGCATCCCCGGCCACACACACTTTCTACATTGGGTTATGGGCAAGATTTTACAGGATGTAAGACTTTTAACAACAACAAAGGAACACCTTCTTTTAAAACTAAGTACTAAAAACGTTATGTGTATTGTGGGGCGGGGAAGAGCATTTCCAGTAACGGCAAGAATTCTGTTATTTTGGATGAAAACATTTCATGGTCTCCGTCACAGAATTAAAAATCTATTTGTTATTAAGCTATTATTACTTCAGTCATTACCTTCACTTTTGATGACCTAAATGATTGTGTCATTACCAATTATTTTCCCACCAAATTAAATTCATTAAGTCCATACCATGTAGAATGTAGATAAACATATAATGTAAAAGTCTCATAGAAGGCACTGGTGTCATGAATCATTTGACCATAGAGGTTAAAAAAAAAAAAATAAAAGTAAGTCACAACATTTTTTTTTTTTTGCCATGATGTTATTTACCCTTTTTAAAGAAAAAGTTTAGCCTATCACCAACTAAAATGCAGATTAACTATTTTTATTAGGACTACTTCTTTCAAAATTGATGCTAGATTTGCAGCTCTCTTGAATTTTTTATGGTTTTAAAAGAATGGTGGAAATCTATTAATATATGATTTCTCATATTTGTCTAGGTATGCTGCCAATCATTAAAAAAAAGTACTTCAGTTTCTGAGAAAAAAAATAAATATTCACACTGAAGATGATCTGGTGTCAGGTCTTTGACATTACATCACCTGCTTTTAAAATTAGTCCTCAGTAAAAATACCTAGTCTCATCTGGAGCTCATATGGTCACATTGTAGAATTATGGCTTCCAATTTAATTTGTATAAAGAGAGGCCAATATTCTGAAAAGCTCTTATCTTTGTATTCATGAATGATGAGTATATTTAGAGATTTTAAAGCACAACTCTTAGTTGTCTAGGCTTCCATAATAAATCATCACAATTTGGGTGACCAAAAACAAGAGGAATTTGTTCTCTGATAGTTCCGGAGATAAGCAATCCAAAATCAAGGTGTTATCAGGGCCTGACTTCCTCTGAAAACTTCAGGGGAGAACCTTTACTTTCTTCTTTTGGTTTCTGTGTTTCCTTGTGTTCTTTGACTTGGGATAGTGAATTTATTTTCACATGGCCTTTTCCCTGGTTAATTTCATGTGTGCACTCTTGGGCTAAGGGATACACACATATCAGGTAAAATATTATTTATGGGTGTGTCTATGAGGGTGTACTAGAATTCAACATTTTAATCAGTAAACTGAGTAAATAAAATCATCTAAGGGTAAGTCTCATCTATTCTGTTGAAGGCCCAAGTTGAACTAAAAGAGGAAGAGGAATAAATTTAACCTCACTTTTGCTGAGGCACCTATCTTCTCCTGCCCTTGAGCACTGGCATTCCTGTTTCTTAAGTCTTTGGAGTCAGACTGGATCTCACATCATTGGCTAACCTGGTTCTTAGGCCTATGAGTTTGGACAGTGATGTACCACTGACTTTCCTGGACCTCCAGCTTGCAGATGGCAGAGCATGGAGCTCTCAGCTTCCATGGATACATGAAACAATCCTTGTATTGAATCTCTTCACATCTATATGCATATAAAATATGTATAAATGAATTCTGAAATTCTTGGTGGACATGAATTTTAGGAGGGCACTATCCAGTACCCTCAATTTGCTTGGTGATTTAGAGTACATATGCCACAGACAAGGATCACAAGGTGGGCTTCCATGTGTGGAAGAATCAAAATGAGTGAAAGAAGATATTTAGTCATGTGGTTCCTTCATGGAAACTTTTAGACTTATATTGGATCTTTAGAAATAGGGAAAATGGAGCCAACTTTTGCCACTGGTGATGGGTTAACTCTCAATGAACAAACCAACAAAATATGCTTTTTAAATGACAAAGCAAAAAAAAATTTTAATGGCACTGTTGAATAAGGACTTTAAAGGGAAAAATAATTATACCCCTCTATTATATTTACATATGACTTCCTATTTAAATGGGGGTAGGTAATAAAATATTCAAGCCTCAATTTCAATGTTACTCCAATATTTCTTTTTATTTTAATTTTCATAGATGTATTCATATTCATATGTATTTTCATCTTACCCAAAATCAAGTATTAAAATATAATATAACAATCAAACTAATTATTGCATTTATTGTTTATCATTTTGTCTTTAAGGAGGAGTTTTTAAAATATATAGTTTATTTTTATCTCATAAAAAGTGTAAAAGGGCTGGGCATGGTGGCGCACATGTATAATCCCAGTGGCTTAGGAGGCTGAGGCAGGAGGACCACGAGTTCAAAGCTAGCTTCAGCAAAAGCAAGGCACTAAGCAACTCAGTGAGACCCTATTTCTAAATAAGGTACGAAATAGGGCTGGGGATGTGACTGGGTGGCTGAGTGTCCCTGAGTTCAATTCCTGGAGCCAAAAAAAAAAAAAAAAGTGTGAAAGGCTTAAGTTTTTTATCTTCAGTTTTTAAATTTTAAGCAAGTAATCCTACTAGATTCCAATTTTTTGAAAACCTTTTCTCTCTCTTTAATTAGCTTTTTAAAAAAAGTGTTCAAAGTCAATTCTAGCAATGAGGCAATAGAAGGAAATAAAAGAGATAAAAATAGAAAAGGATGAAGTCAAATTATCAGATGATACGATCCATATGTAGAAGATCCAAAAAGCTCCGAGAAGCAAGTTACAAATGTCAACATACAAAAATCAGCAGTTTTCTTATGTACCAACAATGAATCTTCTGAGGAAAGAAATCAAGAAAACAATTTGATTCACAAGAGCCTGAAAGGGGAGGGCGGGGAAGAACCCTAGGAATAAATCTAACCAAGGAGGTGAAAGACCTCTATGGTAAAAACCATAGAACACTGAAGAAAGAAATCAAAGAAGACACAAGAAGATACAAAGACCTCCCATGTTCAAATGGCCATACTATCAAAAGGAATATAGAGGGGCCGGGTTGTGGCTCAGTCGTAGAGCACTTGCCTAGCATGTGTGAGGCACAGGGTTCGATCCCCAGCACTATATAAAAACAAAAACAAATAAATAAAGATATTGTGTCCATCTACAATAAAAATATTTTTAAAAAATGTAATATAGAGATTCAGTGCAAACCCCATCAAAATACCAATGACAATTTTTTTTTTACAGAACTAGAAAAAAACCAAAATATATATATTTTTCTAAACAAAAAATGCAATGCAGGAGGCATCACAGTACATAACTGCAAATTGTACCATAGAGCTATGGTGACAAAAACGGCATACACTGGCATAAAAGCCAATACAGACCAACAGTACAGAACAAAAGACACAAAGACAAACTCACACAAATAAAATCATCTGATCCTTGACAATGGGGCCAAAAACATACATTGGAGAAAAATCTTTTGAACTGCAGGGAAACTGGTTATCCATAGGTGGACAGTGAAACTAGATTCTTATGTCTCATCTTATCCAAAAATCAATTCAAAATAATCAAAGACCCAGGAATAAAACTGTAAACTATGCAACTCCTAGAGGAAAATGTAGGGTAGACACTCCGGCAAATAGGCATAGGCAACAATTTTCTCAAAGGACCCTTGAAACTCAAAAAATAAAGCCAAGAGTTAATAAATGGGATGACATCAAATTAAAAAGCAGCTGCAGAGCAAAGGAGATAATTAAAAATTGTGAAGAAAGAACCTTCAGAATGGGAGAAAATCTTTGCTAGCTACTCTTCTGACAGGATTAGTACCTAGAATATATAAAGATTTAAAAAAACCTTACACCAAACCCCCAAATAACCCAATTAATAAATTGACAAATTAATTAAACAATTACTTCTCAAAAGAACAAATACAAATGGCCAAAAAATACATGAAAATATATTCAGCATCATTAGCAATTAGAGAAATGCAAATCAAAACCACCCTGAGACTTCATCTCACATCAGCCAGAATGGCAGTCATCAAGAAGACAATCAATAATAAATGCTGGAAATGATGTAGAGAAAAAGAAACACTTTTACACTGTTGGTGGGATTGTCATTTAGTACAACCATTATGGAAATCAATATGGAGGTTCCTCAAAAGAGGAACATGGAAATACCACATGACCCAGCTATACCACTCCTTGGTATTTATCCTAAAGAATTAAAGTCATCACACTATAGTGATACATCCATATCATGTTTATAGCAGCATAATTCATAATAGCTAAACTCTGAAAATTGAAGGGAGAGCAGTAGAGGAAAAGGACCAGGGGAGGGAGGAAAGGATGGAAAAGGGAAATACTGAGGAATCATATTGGCCAAACTATATTGTTATAGTGTGTATATGTATGAATATGCAATCACAAATCCTACCATTATGTACAGTTATAATGCACCAAGAAAAAAGTGGGAAAAAGTGTTCAAAGCCAATATCTTAAAGATGGATAATCCTAGAATAAATGTGCTTCACCTATTCATCCCTTGTGGATTTTTATCCAATGGATCAAAATTTTCATGAATTTCCCAAACAATAAAGAAATAGCCTTAGGGACTTCACATAAATTATGTAGGTTAGCAGTATTTCCATTAAAAAAAATTCATAACCATTTGTTCCCATTGTGTAAAAAAGACTCCTGATCAGACTGATGTCTTTTCTTCCCCCTTTGGGCTCTTTCAATTTGTGTTATTCTTCTGTACACCAAAAGTGAGGATAGCTGGACACAGTGACACACACCTGCAATCCCAGTGACTGGGAGGCTGAGGCAGGAGGATGGCAAATGCAGGTCAGTTAGCAACTCAGTGAGACCCTGTCACAAAATAAAAGTGATTAAAAGGGCTAGCGATGTAGCTCAGTGATAAAGTGCCCTTGGAATTAATCCTCAGTTTTTTTTTTTTTGTGTGTGTGTGTAAAAATTAGGCTATACTCTCTTTTATAGATTAAAAAAAATCCATAAAAGACAACCTGAAAGTAATATGTTCAGTTCAGATGCATTCTTTTTAAAAATGAAATGTTGGCATATGGACTTCCATACTTGATTCTGGAAGTGTTACTGAGACATATTATGTAAAACTTATTAAAAGATTAATATTTTGTATTTTCTGTAGGCATTTTTGGTCCTTCACTTATAAAAATAAAATATAGAAATAAAATATTCTTGAGCTGGGGATGTGACTCAAGCGGTAGTGCACTCGCCTGGCATGCGTGCGGCCCGGGTTTGATCCTCAGCACCACATACAAACAAAGATGTTGTGTCCGCAGAAAACTTAAAAATAAATATTGAAATTCTCTCTCTCTCTCTTTTAAAAAAAGAAATAAAATATTCTTTCTCCTTTCCTAGAATACTTAAGAACTTTTAAATAAAGTAACCTATGTCTATTTAAAAACATCTTTTTATAACAGGAAAAAAGAGTATGGTGAGGTGGCTAATGGAGATTTGTGAGATGGCAGCACGTTCTGTTGTCAGAGTTTTCTTTACAGAGAAAGGGTTAGGAGTAATAATGTCTTCTTTTTTTTTTTTTTACTCTGGAATGTTAAACTCTAACAGGGCACTGTGCTTACAACAATTCTATATGTGCAAAACCATCAGAGGAATTTTCATCATTAGGATAATCCTTGCCAATTTTTCTCATATTTTGGAAAAGAGCTTAAATTATCTAAACAATCACCTTCCTTGTCAGTTTCATGAACACCCCTGCATGTTTTTTAAAATATTTAAAAATACTTTATATTTCTTTTCTCCCAATGTACCACTAGGTTTCGGTCATATTTAGACAATACTCCTCAGTTTGATTTCAAATGACATCTCAAAGTGTGGGATCAATTTGATCAAATCATCCTTTTGTTCCTAGCTTCCTCCAGGTTGGTTTCCTTTGAAGATATGTGCAATGTCCTACTTCAATTACCTCTTCACCACCTGAACTTGACTGAGACTTGCAAACTTGTGGAAACCAAAACCTTAAATGCCCCTGACAAAAGCAAAGTGGCTTTTAAAAAGCAGGCAAGACATAAGTTATAATGAGGGCTGTGGGTAACTCTATAGCACAAGTAGCTATTGACCTGTCCATGGAGTTACTGAAACCTCTCCCAGAGCTTCAGGAAGGAAAATAAAGTGTTAGAGGTTTCCTGTAATCCTTCCTCATCCTGACATAAGATCCCTTGGGAACTCTGCTGCTGTTTTAGGATTTCTATGTTTCTATGTGGAGTAGTGGTTATCTTTCTAAAGCTACTTTCTGGGCCTCTTAGCAAGTAATCTGACTCATTCCTTCACTCAGATTTCATCTACAGGAGCAGGTCTTCTCAAATTGCTGTTTTTTCCTATTCTAGTTTTATTTCAAAATGGGCACATAAACAGTCCATGTAAGTGCTAAAATTCAGTGGACTGAAGCTATTAATTCAAAAGGCCAGACAACCAATATATTGCATTAAGATAAATATAAAATATGCCAGATTTATATTTCAGTCATTGTGACAGCATTTCCATTTTTAGCAGCTTTATTGAAGCATAATTTATATACCATAAATCCTCCCTTACAATTAAATGATGTTAGTAAATGTACAGGGTTACAACCATCACTACAATCCAAAGTTGACTGCCCCCATCACACACGAATTTCCACCTGCCCACTTGAAGTTCATCCTCATTCCTGTCCTTATTCCCAGGCAATCATTGATCCATTTTCTGTGTCTGTATATGTGCCCTTCCTAGACATATTATATAAATTATAAAGTATATCATTATAGAATATGTGATCTTTTACATCTTCTTTAACTTAGCAAAATGTTTTTAAAGTTCATCCATATTATAGTCTAAGTTAGTGTTTTTCTCCTTTTAATTGTTGAATACTATTCTTGCATTTCATTTTTTAACCAGGTATTTGGCACAGTATTTTTAACACAGACCATCCCTATGAAGATGTGATGATCAGTTCCTCATGATTTCTACTTAGCTTTCTTATGATGATAATACTGCAGTTTGTTCTGGGAAGCCTGTAGCAGATAGAATCACTGTTTGTTTCTTCCCATCAGTAACTCCCGAGGAAAAAAAAATCTTTCTTATTACCATGATCTTCCCTTACAGACAATGTCTGGGAAATATTCTTTCTGACATTAGGTATAGAAAAAGAAAAACAAGTTATATAACAGAACAAGATAGAAAAAAGCAAAGGCTTTATGTTATACAACAAAGAAAATTACATGAATGACAACTATATTCAACATCAAGGGTGAATCATGGAACATGTTGAATTATAGAACTCTTGAATAAAAAAATCAAGCCATAGAAAGCTACATATGTTATAATTGTTTAGGTATGCATATATGAATGATGAAACTATATAAATATATAAGGGATTGTTGAGCACAAAATCCAGAACAGTGATTTTTACCTGAGAGGTATGTAATTGTTTATGTGCATAAAAATAGATTCACTGATTTTGGCAATGTTGTAGTTTTTATGTTGTGTGGTTGTTCTAGGTGTATTTCATTACTTTGTTTCATACCTTACAAAAGTATTACACAAATTTATTTTTTTGTGGATTATATATTACATATTTATATCATTTCCTGACATAAAAACATAAAACAAACCCAACACAGACCCACAGATTTTATGAAGTCATTAATTTGAATCTTCTACAATAATGCACAAACATATTTGTATTTATAAAAAGGATAGCTATTCTTTGATAGCATTGAATAGTGCTCATATTAGCTTTCAAAAGAAATCTACTATCTTCTCTCCAGAAGCATGCCAGAAAGATTAACCTGTTGAAAGAATTAACTTCAGTGAGGTCAAATAATTTTTTACCAACTTGACTGAATTTCTTTGGGGTTCCCTGCTTTAGCCTTTGGGATTGATCGTGCAGTTATTTTTCCCATTCACCCTTTCAGACTTTTCACTACTCATTAAGCAAAGGAGAGGAGGTGAAATTCAAAACGCTCAGTGTTATTTCATTGTTGGCTAGCAAGCTGCACTTGTAAGAGCTATGGGATGGAAACCAAAATTAATTGCTAAACTAAGTTTTTTGGATTAACTATAAAATTAATGCTAAGGGGTTCTTTCTTACATTATGTAGACAGAGTCCCAAATGAAAATAGGCTTTTTGGATGAGTTTTATATCAGGTGACTGGAAACTCCATCTGATTTAAGAAAGAAGGTAGTAATTTATTGGCTAATACAGGTAAAAAGTCTGAGGATATAGTTGGCTCAGCATAGTGAGGTTTAGAGCTTCTGTTAATTATTAGAATTCAGGCCACATTTCTCTCTGTCTCTGTTGGTTTGACTTCTGGGTTGTCAGATTCCAAATGGAATCAGACTACTGCATGGTGGTCTAGATGTATTTCCTCCTGTGTATGACTTAGAAGAAAGAAGGAGAGAATGCTCTTCTCCTGAGACTTTAGCAAGAGGTTCCATGGTGACCCTGTGACCATGGCTGGCTCACTCGATGGCACAGATTTAATTTCGAACAAATCTGTGGCGAGCCTATTCCCTCTATCTATTTCCTCCAGGAAACAGATGGAATCTGTGACACCCCACTTTCATCTATTCTCACGCTGGGACAAGAATCCTTTCCTTACCAGTATTCTAAACTTGCTCTTCTAAGACCATCATCACATTTTAAATGAAAAATTATAATGACTGTTCTCCTTGGTTTCCTATATAGCATTGGTATCTGGAGTGATATTAAAAATATATGATTTATTCAAATTTTACAAAATTAGTGTGTGCATATGTATGTGTACACACACAAACACAGGACTGAACCCAGGGCACTCTGTCAAAAGCTTAAGTACTTTATCAAAATATGAAAATCCCCTTCATACTTCGTGTCTTCTTTCTACTGGTGGGCAATCCTAAAGCCCACTATATACTTAAATTCTATGAATATCTACATCTATCAATCATCCAACAATGTAGATATATAGGTATTCATGTATGCATTATAACATACATATGTATTATGCAATATTTCTTATTTTCCTCTTACCTATTTAGGATTGTACAACATACATATTTCATATGTATTTAATCATTTGTATTTTTCTGTGATTTCTTAATGTGGCTTTGAAATTTTTCCATGCTAGCAAGCATAGATATAACTGATTCCAGTGGTTTTCTAATAATATTCTATTGTATTGGTGTGCCATAACTTAATCACTTCCTGGATGATAGTTACTATCATTTTTTTTTTTTTGCTTAAAAAAATGATACATTAGTTTCTCTATTATTTTTTGGGAAGGGGGTTACCTGGGACTGAACCCATGGTGTTAACAAATCCCCATCCCTTTTTATTTTTTATTTTGAGACAGGGTCTCACTAAGTCTCTGGCTTTGAACTTGTGATCCTCCTGCCTCAGCTTCCACAGCCGCTGAGATTATAGATGTGTGCCACAGAGCCTGGCCAGTTTCTGTATTTTTAAAGTTTTCCCTTTGTTTGAATCCTACAACACTACACTTTATGTTGTTCTCACGTTGTCTTTGGTTACCTGGTGTGTCTTCACTGTGTCCTATTCTTACATAAACAACCTACTGCAGGTATTCCCCAAGGTCTGAATACTCATGTCCTCCCATTTAATGATTCCAACCATTTTCAAGTCTTTAATTAGTATTTCTGTATATATAGTTCTTCAAGTAGGCTTTACTCTGGATTTAATTCCCAAAGTCCAGGAAAGAATGTCCCTGTCCCTTTTAGTCATTTTCATATGTCACTACACCCAAAACTATACTTCTTACTCTCTCTTTCAGACTAACTCCTCCATGTCAATGTTGACTATTGAGAAGAAAGCCTTGGTTATTGATGAGAAAGAATTGAGATTACAATGAACCTGAGTAACCATCATCTAGGAAGTGATTAAGTTTCAGACTTTCAGAGCCTCAAACCAGTTCAGATTATGCAAAAGGATGAAAATATAGTTATATAATGATTATAAAACAACTTTTTTTTAAAAAACGTATTCAAACTGAAAAGCAAGAATCAAATAGAAGGAAAGAAAAATAACCTAAGGTCATGAGATATCAAAAATTATCAGAATTGTCAAGGCTTTGTATTCTTTGGCAAGTTATGGTGAGTAAAATCCAGTCATCCAAAGGGGCCCAATATTGGTTGGGATTCAAGTCACCTCGGTTGGTATGAACAGGTACTATGTTCCAAACAAGGAATAGTTGGTTAATAAACCAGATTAACTTTGGTTGGTCTGAAATAATAGTCGTTTCTGAGTCTTGTAATACTACTGCAAAAACACTTAGTGGTTAAAATTGAAATATTTCTATTCAGGTTGGTAAATACCCCCAACCTTGTCACATGCCTCCTCAATCCACCAAGTATTTTGATATTATTTATGACTGCACAACTGAGGGAGTGAGCAGAATTCAGAAGCTTCATTCAATACAATTGTTATCCAATAAGTAGGGATTCTAACAGTTATTGTTGTGAGGATTAAAAGGGATAATATGTATACAATCTATTTTGGAAGTCTTGACACATAAAAAGAATTCAGGAATTCACAGATGTCTTCATTAGGTTCTTTAGTAGTTAAATGACATTAAAAATTAAGTAGACCTATATAAAATATTTTCTTAAATGCCATTAGTTAGATCAAGAAATAAGATCTGAGCAATGTAACAGTTGGTATTGTTCTTGCATTTGAAAAAAATTTAAATTAGAAATAACAACAAATATAACCATAGATAACTAACGAACCAAAATAATTCAGAAATTACTTTGTCCAACTAAATGCAAACCTTGATGATTTGTAGAAAAATAAAACTGAAACCAAAGATACAGATAAATCTAGTAGTTCTTAGAAGAATTAAAAACTTGTTAAGACTTTACACCACCATCTCACTAATAAAGTAACAGATCTAGATCTTTTTTTTCCCCCCAGTACCAGGGATTGAACTCAGGGCCACTCAGCTACTAAGCCACATCCCCAGCCCCCCTTTTAATATTTTGTTAGAGACAGGTCTCACTGAGTTGCTTATTGCCTCGCCATTGCTGAGGCTGGCTTTGAACCCACAATCCTCCTGTCTCAGCCTCCTGAGCCACTGGAATTACAGGTGTGAGATACTACGCCTGGTTTAGATAATTTTGTCATATAATTCTCTTGCCTCTAAGGGACATATGACTCCATTATTACTTAAACAATTTCAGAGGATAGGGAAAAGAAAGTTTCCATTTTTTTTTTTTTTTGGTGAAGCTAGCATGACATCAATGCCTAATTTTAATAATGCTAATGCACTTAAATATGTGCATACATAGTCATCCATCATCCCTAAAAACTCTGGTTCATGTTTATGCAAATCCTTGCAAAGATCCTAGTTAAAATGTCAGAAAGTATAATTCAGCAGCACATGAATAAACTAATGTGATACATATAAGTGCATTAATAAAAATGTACGAATACAATGGTATTTTAGCATTAGGAACTCTATTAATATATTTATTATGTTAATAGGTCAAGAAAAAACAGAGTTATATGTGGTGAAGTCATTTGACAAAATTTAACATCCAATCCCCTAAAAACTTGTTGTAACAAAATTGAAGCTTCTGTAATGTGACAAAACATGTCACGGAGCCTAAATATATTCTCATTAAAGTCAAGGAGAAGAGAACACATTATCTCTGCTGTTATTTATTATGGCTGTGGAAGTCTTAACCAAGGCAATTACTAGAGAAACAAATTAATGAATTGATAAAATAGCATAGGTGGAGAATAATTTATAATTTTTTTCAGATGAAAAATTTCGTACTTGGATAATTGAAGAGAATCAATTGAAAAATGATAGAAAGAATAAGAGAATTAATAAAAAATGAAAGTTTATAAATTGATATATAAAAATAGCATTCTTCTTAATCTGAGTGATAAACTGCTTTAAAAAACAAAAAGAAGATTCCATTTATAATAACAAAACAAAAGATAAAATACTTAGGAAAAAAATCAAGAAACAATGTTCAGTGAGGAAACATTCATTGAGAAGTTATTATTGCCAGGTTTTAAATGTTTCTAATGAAGTGTTTCATTTAATCCTTATTATTACTCTCTGAGACAGGAGCCAGTGTTATTTCTGTTTTATGTGGAAGAAAATAGGTATAGAGTATTTATATAACTTGCTCATGGTTACATTAGCATGAGAAAATTTATTCTTAATTACTATAATTTCTGTTGCTCAATACTGAGGAATATTTTTTTTTTTAAATGAGAGAAGATAAAAACTCACCATAAAATATACTTGCTCTTGGGTCCCAAGACTCAATGTTTGGAAGATGTCACTTCTCCTTATGTAAGCAACAAATTTAATACAATCTCAATGAAAATATGTGTACATTTTTTTAAAGCTAGGTTAACTGGTTCTTCTATTGCCAGTAACATTAAAAAAATAATGAGGTAATAGGGGAGGAATATTAACATATATTATGAATATGTTGATTTAATAATTGTGTTTTGTCACCTGAGTAAATGCACACATTTGTCAAACAATACAAAGAATCCTGAAATCCAAATATAAATGAAAACCTAATTTAACGAATAGGTGGTATTTCAGATTAATGGAAAAAGAGATTCCTAAGTAAATAATTGAATTATATTTTATGATATCTATTTTGTTATTCAAAAAAGTCATAGACATTCTCGAATGTCATCAGTTTTTTTTCTGACATAATTGAATGACAAAATAATTTTTCATGTTGCATATATTCATTTCCAATTTTTGTCCTTGTGATATTCCTTAGGTGAAATTTTTGCAGATTCTCAATTCTTTCTATCAAATAAATTCCCTAAAACAGAACTGCTAAGTTAAAGTGCATAGGCATTTTATTCTTTTAATAATAACTTTAGACATTCCTAGGTTGTTGTATTTTATAGACTCTCAAGTAATATTTGGAAGTGACTATTTTGTTGGATTCTTGTCAAAATTATTTATTACATTATAAATAATAAATTTATAAATAATTTATTACATTATTTATAACTGTCTAGACTAGAAACAAGTGAACTGATCATTTTAATTTCCATCATCACTAAGTTAATTAGTTTAGGAATAGTGCCACAACCTTAAGTAGCTCTTATGGTCAAGGAACCTACCTATGAGATTCATCCAGTGCCAGGCAAAAAGAAAAACCTGGAATCTTCTTAGAAACTGGATAGCTGTCCAGGGTTCTTGCTGATGGTAGAAATTTTGCAACTAATTCCTACACTTTTTTAAAAAAATCACTTCCTCATTTAATAAACCGGATAATTTACTACTTTCCCTCCTATGGGATTGGTTTCATTTTCAATGGTGAAGGAAAGACACAAACATCTTGGTGTTACATTGTCAATTAAACCAAGGTGGAGGAGGGGGAGGGCGGGTACAGTGATAAATGAGCAGTCATTTCAATGTTTTCTTTCCAGCAGAATCTTAGCCAGATTACACTTTATCTCTCCCTGACTTTTAGCAAGACAGATAGCTACGCAAAATTTTCAGGTTCAAATAATCTCCATCAAAAGAGCTAAAACCCTCACACTGGAACTTTCATCTTCTTTACTGAAGGGATCCGATTTTCTTTAATGAATAAGAATTTTATTCAGATTCTGATTATTCAGTTTTAGGTCTTTAACCAAAATAAAAGCAAACAATTAAAGAAATAACTTCACAGCTTGTGGCAGAGATTTTCAGAGACTGTCAAGAGTTTGGTTTCAGATCTGAAAGCAAAGTGATTAGCCTGAGTTCTTACTCAGAATCACATATTTAAATTAGGTATTTAGACCTGCATATTCACATTACTTGATAAAATAGAGTTGGCCTTAACTCTGAGGCAACAATAAATTACATTAAAAATAGTATATCACTGGAGAAATAATTTATTTTGATTGCATTGGAAGTTAAAAGTTTGCCTATTTATTTTTGATGGTGTATAATACAAATGTCTTGGCTTTAATAGAATTTTAATGAATTACTTAACATATTAATGACAAATAAATTCTGAGAATAACAAGTTCATAAATAAGAAGGAATGGATATGGCAGTGGTTCTGTCTTTTCAACGTGAGCAGGAAGAGCGAGGATTGAAGCCAATCGACTGCACATATGGTGACACTAGGGTTGTTATTGTCAATTAAGAAACAGTATATATATTATAGTCGTATTCCATATTAAATGGAATTAAATTTCAGGTTTCGACCACTTGTCAATGTTTCCAAAAATGACTTCCCAACAACCTTTCACATGCGTGACTAGGAGGCTGCCAAACAAAACGATTTTTTTCTCAGGTTGGACGCTTCAGGGTACTGGGTCACCTGCAGGACACACGAAGCAGGGAGCAGATTTGGCTATCTTCCCGGAACCTGGGAGGAAAGTGTCGTTGGAGAATGAGCGGAAATCTTCTTCTGAGAATCGCAGACAGCGGCTGGAACCCCTCAAGCCGGTAATGGGCACCCGGCGGGCTGGGGCGGGCTGCGCTGCTGCCCCCGTGGGCAGGTGAAGGCGCTCCCCTCGCGGTTGGGAGCCAGTGGGAGGATCCTGCCTTCCGCCCCAGCACCGCCGGGGGTCAGAGGGAAGGTCCTCTCTGGCACTGCCCGTTCAATTTGTCAAGGTTCCGCATCGGATAAAGAGCTGTCTCCCCCCACCTTTAGAGTGACCAATCCAAATAAATCGCAGTCACTTTTACTGTGCGCTTCAGATGGCTGCGGGGCTTTAATGATCCTGCCTCCTGGACCTCCAGGGAAGGCCAGCCGCGGCCTCTGCTCCACTGTCAACGCCCCTCCCAGGTCGGCTGCAGAGCTTCGGCCTATCCAAGGGGCTCCCTGGAGCCACTGGACGAAATGGTACCATTCCCGCGGTGCTGGCATAGTCTGCAGGAATGCCCTCGGGTTCCCAGAGCTAAACGTGTGGGTAAAGCCTCCCATCTTCCTCGAGGTCCTGTCCCGTGAGGTCTCTCCTCTGGGATCTTGTTTACTCCCTACCTTTCCCCTTCCTTCCCCTGCTGTTCCAAGCCTGAGAAATTAACTTAAAGCCCTTTGGCAAATCAATCCGGATCTGACCGATTTCCTCTGGAATCTTTAAAGCTTTGATCCCCAAACTCACAGCTCCATCTTTCCTACCTTATCCTTTCCCTCTGGGATCCCTCCGGTTGCCTGCTCAAAATACCTGCTGGCGCCAGAGGAAATTCACATGTAACAGATACCCAACGAGTGTAAAACCAACACTCAGCTTTCAGGGTCGTTTCCCTCCCCATCTTCTGCCCCATCAACTTGTCGCGTAGAGAGCGCTAACACCGGGAATTGAAGTGGATCCTGAGTGCGGGGCTGGGAGATTTGGAACCGTTTTAATAGAGCTGATGATTGCTATCTTGCACGTGGCATGGAGCGCTCTGCCCTTCCCTACTGGGAGCAGCGCTGGGTGAGCGAGTTTGTGAAATTAACCTGAGGCTCAGGATTGGTCCACAGGTAACTTTTGTGAAGTCAAGAACGACTTTAAACTTCCAAATATTCAAAATAAGAAAATTGTTTCATTTGCTTCCAAAACCGTTATTGGGGTAAAAAAATAATAATATTTGGAGAAAGCAGCAAATCTTATTCATTTTTTGAATGATAATCAAACGATTAGATTTTAACAGGTAACTTCAATTTTGTAATGGCTGTTCTTCCAGAAATACATATATTTGTTTTTCATGTATAAAGTGAATTGTCCGTGAAGAAATCAATGTTATATGGATGCAGATGGTCAGGCTACTCAAAGAAATAAAATTGGCTTCAGAGAGAAATGACATATAGAAGAACAGACACACTTTCTTTTTCTATACATTTGTGTCAAGTGGTTTTATTTCCATAAATAACATTATTATAATATTTATGACAATATTTCTTTGACTAATCATTTTTTTCATTCAATTTCCTTATCTAATATCTGATTCCTACCAAATTTTACCCTTTACAGATCATTTTGCAGGAATGTGATTATTATGCAAAGCTCTCGAACTTTTAAAAGTACTAAAAGTAAAGTATATGTTGTGTTAATATTTTAAAACATGAGTTTCCAGGGGAGATAGTGGATTATTCTAGGTGATTTATTTGAAACTTCACCTGGAAGTTGCAAAGGAGATGTGGCTTTGGAATTGTTTCTGCTTGTCTTTGCCTTTGTGCTGCTAAGCAGCATTCTAAATTCTCAATTAGATGAAGAACTCATTTTGACTGATAGTCAGTGATGATGGTCTATGCAAAGGCCCCTACTTCAACTTCATCTATGAAGCCACCTGTATCAGCTTCCGATTAGCTCAGCTCTTGTGATGTTCAGCTTTCTGTCAAGATCCATGATGTTTTCCGGTGTACTTTCTTGTCTTTGTTTCAAGTGGGTTTTATTTCCATAAATAACATTATTATAATATTTATTACAATATTTCTTTGACTAATGATTTTTTTCATTCAATTTCCTTATCTGATATCTGATTCAGTGGCATCACTGAAGGTCAGGAACATCTGGAACTCTGTTGAGCTGGAAGTTTTGCCATTAATAAATCAGTTTTTGAGGTCTTGTCTGATTTGTTGGTTAGAGGTGGAGTTTAAACCGTAGTTAAAGGTAAGGAATGGATATACATGAGCAGCTAGTAAGACATTTCTTCTGGAAAAGATTTGCCACATTTCAGAGATTTGGAGCCCTTGGTGGAGTTGAGTGACAAATGATTGTTGGTGCCTGAGGTGTTTATTATTTGTAAGGTTTTCCAACTTGTTTCTCTGCCAAGCAGAAAGGGTAGAAAAAGCTGCATATACAAACACTGTATCTAGAAGACAACATCTTCTAGGTTCTAGGAAACTAGGGTGACTTTACAGAGAGTATCAGTGAGAGCACAAGAAATACTTCACAGGTTGCAGCTAGATGTCAATGTTGTAATTGCTGTTTCTTGAACCTTTTAGAGAACACGAGGGAGGAACTGAAAGGGAGTTTCTTAGGATTACCAAATTAGATTTCTAAGTTGTCCATTATAGAATTTATTTGACAGTTAAACTGTGTAAGGTCAGTTAAACCAATTGAGATTTTTCTTACTCCAGAATATTTTGATGGGTGACAGAGCACAACAGTTGTGTTAGATATTATTAACTTATAATGAAAAACAAATAGTTTTGATAATGCCAAAGGTAAATGGTAAGGTGAATGTTAATATTGACAAGCATGAAAACAAAATTTCATTTTGGTAAAGCTGAAGCAAATTCATTCTTTTTTTTTGTTAAATTATTTAATTATTCTAATTTTTTATACATAATGACAGCATGCAATTCATTTCATATCATACATATAGAGCCCAATTTTTCAAGTCACTGATTGTACACAAAGTATTTTCACACCATTCATGTCTTCATACATGTACTCAGGGTAATGATGTCTAACTCATTCCACCATTATTTCTACCCTCTTACCCCCTTCCTACCTCTCCCTCCTCTTTGCCCTATCTAAAGTCCCCCCCCCCCATTGCCATTATGAGTCAGCATCCTCATACCAAAGAAAGCATTTGGCTTTTGTTTTTTGGGGGATTGGTGAAGCAAATTCTTATAGCCTAGAATAGAAAAACAGCAACAAACGAGTGGGGAATAAAAGATTAAGATAAAAACAACAATGCCAGTTGTGATTATATCACTTTTGAGTATCCTCTTTTGGCATTATTTTTAAAAACATCTGCTGCTCTTTCTAAGTGTCTCAGCTTTTAAAATGAAGTGACCAAAACCCTTTAAAATAGGTTTGACATACAAGAATTGCAGTGTCACACAAAGCAGAGGTGATAATAATTTTCTAGTAAATTTTAGATATGTAGAAAATGAAGTGGATGATTGTATCTCCAAATAAATCTAATTTACTACAGTCTAATTTTAACCTTTTTCATCCCCCTCTCCCTCAGAAACCACTTGTTCATTGGCAATCACTCTCATCCCCACTGCCAACCTAGCTCTAGGTGACCACTGATCTACTTTGTCATTATAGATTTGTCTATTCTGGGGATTTAATGTAAATTAAATAATATAAAGTATTTTTTTTTTTTGCAACTGAGGTTTTCACTTAGAATACGTTTTGAGGTTCATTTATGTTGCAGTATATACAAATGCTTTATTCCTTTTTATGGCTGAAAAGCATTATATTTGGTGGATATGCTACACTTAATTTATTCATTCATTAGTTGATGGATATTAGGGATTTTTTTCCTCCTAGTTTTTGACTGTTGTTAATACTTCTTCTATTCACATTCACATGTAAGTTTTTGTGCTCTGTAAGGTCAAATACTACCTGATCTGTATGTCCACATAATATTATAAAAATTTGTACTCTGTCTTGAAGAAAATTAAGTTCTACTCCAAATTTTTCTGGTAATTTATCACACTGTGCGTTGTTTCCCCTTGTGTATGCATGTAATTTACTTCTAAGAAGCACTGTAGGAGTAAAGAGCTACTTAATTTGTCTATTCATTGGAACCAGTAAGAAAAAATAAACTGGGAAATAAAAAATTCTATTTCATTTTTTTTTTGCAAAAACACAAATTAATAAAATTAACCAAATCAAGCTATATTCAAGTATTAGGAATTGACTATATTTACTTATGGACTTCCATCTGGGGCAATTAGAATGGTTATGTTTTGACTTTGTTAGTCCTAAATTTTTGGATGTTTGATATTGTAATTTTTATATCTCCACAGCATTTATTTTAGACAGTATTCTGTTCTTGATAAGGAAAATTTCTTTGCTTTTTTTGGTTTGGTCCTATCAGAGAGTATTTGATTTCTGTGATTATAGACAATGGGTAGAATATTTATGATATTGTGCCCTGTAACATGGATAAATCTTACTACGACATATATTTTAAAACATTTATCATTTCTGAAGTTATACTTCAGGAAGATAACATGCTACCAAACTGGGATAACTCTTAGCACTTGTATGTGTGAGCCATACCTTCATCGAACAGGTATTCATCTGGCAGATGTTCATCTAACACTCAACACAGGACTGATATTGTTGATATTGATGAGTTTATTCTTTGCTAATATAACTAAGGATTTATATTCTCCTCTCCTCATTAAAATGCATAAAATACTGCTTAAGGTTGGGCTTTGAGCCGAGGAATTATTTGAGAGAGGTTAAATTTGTATACTAAATTTCTAAACATAGGTATTAAATCTTTCTGCTTCAGGATATTATAAAATCATATTATATAGATTCACTTAGCAACTTTTAGTACAGGTAAGCTCTTTTTAGAATTCAAGAACTACATGAAACATAACCTATAGTACACAACAATTTAGTATTTGTGAAAGAACTGGCTTAATTCCAACAGTAAGGTTTACATTATATAGAATGAATTGTAGAGTTGGTGTTTTTTGCTCTGTAGTTGATATTAGTAAATACAGATAATGCAGAACAATAAAATTCACATTGGTGGCATCAGCAACATGTTTTGCACATATCTCAATGTGTGTGATTTTTCAAAGTAAATAAAGTAGATCTCCTTAAATTTGCAAGAAGAATTATAAAGAGATAGATTATAGTTATTCAGGTTTAGCTATGGCTACAGTCATAATCCCTCCTCCTCCTAAAGATATAATTGACTCCTTTATTATCTCATCATTGCAAATCCAGCATTATATTTCATTTCAAAGAAAACATGGGTATTCCTAAGTTATATGAAGTTTAGAGTTAATGCTGTGAGACTCTACAGGATTCAGGGCTTTCCAATTTCTTTTCCTTCATATGGCAGTTTGATTAAATTACATCTAAGTCTGAACCTGGACACAAGTTACATCCCTTAATTTGAAGTCTCTTAAAAACCTGTTTAGGCAAGGGATGGCTTTGGAACTGGGTGAGTCAGTGGTTCTGAGAATAGAAATTTGAACATGACGGCATAGTTTCTAGAGTATGGTATAGTAGTACCATACTAAATTGACATCTTATTGGCCCAAACTCTTGATTCTCTTTTCTTTTATAGATAACATCATAAGAGGTCCTGCACAGCTAACATTCCCCTGAATTTTGGAAAGCTTTTCCCAAGTGTGCTTCTTCACAGGACCAAGCATATTTGGGTGTTACATACTATATAGAAGGTTGCTTTAGTGCAATGAAGAATCTTAAAACTATTTGACAATGTATTTATCTATCTCATGTATAGGATTCTTTTTTTAAAAAACTTTATTTTATTTATTTATTTATTTTTATGTGGTGCTGAGGATGGAACCCAGGGCCTTTTTTTTTTTTTTTTAGAGAGAGAGAATTTTTAATATTTATTTTTTTTAGTTTTCGGTGGACACAACATCTTTGTTTGTATGTGGTGCTGAGGATCGAACCCGGGCCGCACGCATGCCAGGCGAGCGCGCTACTGCTTGAGCCACATCCCCAGCTCTAGGATTCTTTATTACAGAATGATTCTCCAATATTTTTTCTTTGCAAGAAAAGAAATTAGACCTGATATCCTTTCATAGATATAAATAAACTTATTTATAGAAGCTCTACATGTTTATCTTCTTAATTACACAGATTTATAACTTTGTGGAATTTACATATCACAAGACAAGTAGTATCCTAACAAACTGTCTTCAAAATAGGTTACAACAATTATGGTACATCAGGATACTTTCTATAGGAATATTAACATCAGTAGCATACAAATTGCTCTCTGAAACCATTGAATAGGTATCTTCTGGCTTCTAACTAAATGTAGAAGATACAAAGATAAGTGAATAAAGACAATGTATGATGGAAAATGTATGCCAGAAAATCCAGATATCTGTTATCTTTATAGGAGGGAAGGAAATATTGACCATGGATTTGGAATCTAGTTATGTAATTTGCATTTCACTCTGAGGATACTTATAATCTTCTCAATTGTCTCCTTGAATGTAAACGTAATAGTTATTATTATTATTGCTACCTGAATGGTTACAGAGTTTGGGCTACTTTATTATATATGCAGTTAAGTTCATGGTCTAGGAAGAGGGAATGAATAATCTCACTGAGGATATAGAGTTTTTAAAACTAGTTTTGGAGATTCTTTTTTAGTGCATATTATACAGAATAATGGATTTCACCGTACTACATTTGTACATGTACATGACATATTTTGAGCACATGCATTCCCCATCTCTCCTTACCCTTGACTTCCTCCTTACCCAATTCCTTTCCTTTTCTCTTAATTGTCCCTCTTCTACTTTCATACAGTTTCTTTTTATTAATTTACATTAATTTTTTATTAATTTACATTCCCACCAAACTGCATATAAGGGTTCCATTGTCCCCAAGACTTCTACAGCATTTATTGTTTACTTTGTATTCCTTTTTTTCTAAGTTTGACCTTGAACTTGAAATCATCCTCCCTCAATCTTTTGAGTTGCATGTGCCAATAAATCTGACTTTGTTTTCTGTATTCTTGATGATAGCCATTCTGACTAGGATGAGATGGAATCACAATGTAGTTTTGATTTGCATTTCCTTAATTGTTAGGGATGGTGAACATTTTTTCATATATTTGTTGATCATTTGTGTTTCTTCTTTTGAGAAGTTTCTGTTTAGTTCTTTTGTCCATTTATTGATTGGGATTTTTAATTCTTTGTATATGCTGGATATTAATCCTCTGTCAGAAGAGTAGGTGGCAAAGATTTCCTCCCATTCTCTAGGCTGTCTCCTCACTCTATTGTTTCTTTTGCTGTGTATAGAGTTTTAAATTTGATACAATCCCATTTGTTGAATCTTGCTAGTATTTTCTGAACTGTTGTAATGCTATTTAGAAAGTCATTGACTGTGCCTATACCTTGAAGTGTTTCCCTTTTGTTTTCTACTAGTTTTGAGTCTTTAATTCATTTTGAGTTGATTTTTGTACAGGGTGAGAGATAGAGGTCTCCTTTCAGTCTTCTATATGTGGATATCCAGTTTTACCAGCACCATTTTTTAAAAGGCTGTCTTTTCTCCACCATGTCTCTTTGGCAAGAATCAAATAGCCATAGCTGCACAGATTTATTTCTGTGTCCTCTGTTCTATTCCATTGGTCTATATATTTGTTTTCATGCCAATATCATGCTGTTTTGTTACTATGGCTCTAGTATACCTAAATCAGATAATGTGATACTTTAAGCATTGCTCTTTTTGCTGAGGATCATTTTGGCTATTCTGAGTCTTTTATGCTTTTGGAGATTCTTGATGAGGGGGGGCTGGATGTTGAAGAGAATAGGGAGAAGAACAAAGAAAATGTGGTCAACAAGGACCTTTGTGCTTTGAGAACATGGGCTCTGAGTACCTAAAGGCAGGCCCTGATCTATAACAAGTATTTGTGTTTCACTTTACTAGCTCAAGTATGAGAGAGAGAGAGAGAGAGAGAGAGAGAGAGAGAGAGAGAGAGAGAGAGAGAGACTCTAACAACATGAGTGCCCAGAAAACTTCCAATAATTGCTTGAATAATTACCTGTGCCCAGATACATAATTTTGTATGTGTGTGTGTGAAAGAGTCCACATGTGAGAAAATAAGGGTATATAAAAAGAATTTGAACATGCTACTTCCTAGTAATGAATAGACCTAGGAACACAAGTGCTCATAATAAAATTTCTTGATTAGTTTTTTCAGTAGGAAATAAAAAGACAGTTTTTAAATGAATGGTGTGAAAATACTTTGTGTACAATCAGTGACTTGAAAAACTGTGCTCTATGTGTGCAATATGAAATGAACTATATTCTGCCATCATGTATAACAGATTAGAATAAATAAATAATTTAATTAAAAAATAAAAGACAGTTATTAAAATGTTAATTTTGCAATGGGAGAGAGAATAAACTGATATTCACTATAAGCATTCTTTCTGCAACAGTCAAAATATCAAGTAAAAACCAATTTTACATTTTTTTCCTCTACAGGGAAAGAAACCTCATATCTTTGGTTTTTATTCCTTCTGGATTTTTTTTTCTTTTTTTAAGAAATGGGCTAGGAAATTGATGGACAAGGCCTTGGAATTTTAAAACCACAATTACAATTTATTTCTTTTAAACAAAATAGGTACATTTAACCCATATTGGAAAGTCTGACAATGTAGAAAAATAAATAAAGAATAATGAATGATTTATTCTTAATACATTTCCCAAACTTAAAAAATACATAGGTGACTCTTTAATGTCCTTATGATCATGTAGCACCTCTTTCTGTTACATATGTGATGGAACATTATAGAATGTCATTGGGCAAAATACTGATGTAAATGGATGTTTCTTAGAGTCTCTACCATTTTGCATGGGTAAATAGAATTGACTTCATAAGAAATGAGCAAGTAGGAAAACATTTGCTTCTTTTATTTTCTGATTTTATAATTGAGAAGAATACATCCGGCCACTGGCAAGGGATGCATGTTGTTTTATATTAGAGGAAATGGACATTAAAGAATTATCTGTGTTCCTCTTGGCTGTAAAAATTTCAAAATATGTATTAAAACAAGAAATAATAAATTATCATTCCTTATAGCTTTTTTTTTTTTTTCCTCCCCGGAAAGAGCAGTGGAAAGCTGAGGAATTATTTTATTCAGTCCAAAAGAAACTTTCTTGTGAAATAAAAGGAAATCACCCTCAGAAATTGTGGTTTCTATATTTTCAATAACCTAAACCTGCCAGGCTAACCAGGTCTACATCATCACTTAAAGTTTACTAGGGAAAAAGCATAAATATGATTTTTAGTCTTATTTACTAACCAATGTGCACATAATTATAATTTATTCAATTCAGAGTTTAAAAACATCTACATATCACTTAATATTAACAAAACTTCTAAAAATTGTCAAAATGGCCTTTATTTGTTTTTTCTGGTAATTGAGCAATAGGATATACTAAAAGAAGACAGATTATCCTCTTTCCTGATAAGAGTAACCAAGAAGACCATCTGTAAGAGGGAGGTTGTGAGGAATTTATTTTTTCAACCCATATCAAAATATCTTAATATACATTGCCCTGGGCAGATGAGATATGTTATTTCCTTAATAAGTTTGAGGAGATTTTCAGAAAAGCAGTGAACATAGGCACTTGTTTACCTTTTGAAAAAAATAGTAAAATATGGAAATTCCAGAAAATGCCTATTTCTTAGAATAAAATCCCTTTAAACTTTTCTAGTGCATAGCAAAATACTTAAAACATTTTTAGCATTGAACTTAACATACTCTGTCTTAGCAAATATATGAGAGAAACCTGGATTTAGGGGGTTTAGAACAAGTCTTTGAAGTATCTCAAATCTCCTTGAGACTTTTGTCTGTTTACAACTAAGCATTGCTTTGTAAAAACAACATTGATGAGTTGTTTTAAAATTATCTTGTTAAATTTTTATAAGAATATTTGTGTTCGGGAAAGGAAGCAGCCGTATTGCAAGATGATTTCACACAATTGATTTATTTAATTTCAGAAATGGAGAACAGGATGCCCTTCAAGGAAGTTTATCAGTGGCTTTGTACATAAAAAAATTAAAAATATGGAAAGTTACATCAACTTAGAATGGGCCTAATACTTTTAAATTATGAATATAAAACTAGTGATCCAGTATTTTTAATAGATTTTTGTCCTTTTTTTTTTTTGTTAGATTAATGGAAGTAGACACTGGTTCACAGAAGTCTGATAGACTACAAAACTTTCGAACAGATCACATCCACTAGTATATGTTTTTCTGCAAAGTTTTACTTTTGACAGAATTGGAATTTTTTTAAAAACAGATCTCACAACTTGCTTGGGAATAAAGTTCGTATTAGTGTTTTAGACTATTGATAGATAAATATATTTTTTTTTTCCTAAGAGAAGCATTTCAGTGTTTTGCTGCAACCACTCTTGATTAGATGCTTTTGTAACAGTCAGTTTATAGTCGAGAGGGCCAGGGAGAGAAAGGAGGGAACAGCACAGATACCACCTTTCATGAAGTTGATTTCTTATTCTCAGTTTTGAACAAGTCTGCTGATTGTTAATTTCACTAATTAGAGCCCTCAAGGAAAATTTGAACAGAAATTTGTACCATTGCTGAGTCTGAAATTAATTTTTTTACAAGTTAGTTATTGATTAGTGAGAGATTTAGTAGAAAAGAAGGCTAAAATAATTGACATTTTACTAATATTATTAACATGTACTTTATTTTTCTAATGTATAAATACACTTAATATATGTTAATATGTAAATGATATTTATTTTTTCTCTTTATAATCACATATATGTTTTGATTTGTTAATAGTGGCTCTTCTGTCTTTCCCCCCATTTTCTCTAAGTTCACTATTCAGACTACTAATACCTTATATTCTACAGGATTTTGTCCTTATAGTTAAGTGACATTCTTCATGATATAATAAATGTGTTTTGATCTGTTTTTATTCCAAATTTTGAGGTATTTATTATTACATCCTAGATTCCTTAACGTTTTGAGAATTTTATCATTAAATTACCATGTGATTTGGAAGAGTCATTTTTGTGGGGGAGGATTGTTTAGTATTTTTTTTTTTTGATTCTCAACAATATAATCGTGACAACCTGGATATATTCATCCTTATGCTGAATAAAGTGAATTGAGATTAATCTTATAGGGATTATATCAATTCACCTTAAAATACCTAGTATTTATTGAAAAATGTATTAAGTAAAAAATCAGACTATAAAAAAGTACATTGGGTGTGATTTTTTTTTCTAAAAATGACATATTTGTACACAGACAAAGAATAGGAAGGATCTGTCTCAAGATATTTGGTGGAAAAATGAATGTTCATAAGATATTTTCCTCTATTTATCCATATTTAACAGATTTAATTGATTTTGTAAGTATAATTTTTATAGTCAATTTAAAAAAACTGATCTGCTATTGAATATAAAAAGCTAGTCACACAGGAACATCCTAGATTGGGGAACAATTGATCCTTTGTTAGCCATGTCCTCATCTAACAGCTGGAATTGGGGGCGAGAGGATGATTATAATTTAGAATCTATTGTGATATAGGTAGGAAGTATCCCCCCAAAGACCCATATGTTGAAGGCTTGGTTCTCAGTATAGCAATGCTCTGAGGCGGAGCTTTGGGGAAGTGATTGGATCATAAGATCACTGACCTCATCAAAACATTAATCCATCATGGCCAAATGGACTATGGTGAGGTGGCGGAAATATAGGTAGTGGTTTCCAGTTGGAGGAAGTAGGTCAAGGGTGACATGCCTTGAAAAGGTTTATCTTATCCATGATTTTCCACCATGATATTCTGCCTCATCTCAGGCCCAAAGCAATGGAGCCAGCCAACCATGTAGTGAAACCTCTGAAACTGTGAGCCAAAATAAATTTTTTCCTCCTCTAAGCTGTTTTTCTCAGGAATCTGTCACAGTGATAAAAAGTGGACTAACACAGAATTGATGGATGCTCACCTTGCCAAGGACTCCAGAAGCTATTGCTAGGGAAACCTACTCATCCATCTGCAGATGATGTCACTGAAGCCCTAGATATTAGGTCACATGCCCAAGTTCCCATAGGCACATAGTCAAGCCTGTTCCAAGAAGCTCTTTTCCCAGAGGTCACAGATTTGTAAAACATTTTGGCTATTACACTTGCAGGTCTACATGATATTATAGGAATTTGTAATTAGTGTCCACATTTAAAACTCACGAATAGTCACATTCAGATACATGTTATTATGAAAAAAAGTCTTAAAAAGCCATACTTCATGTTCTTCTCATAAGGTGGCAGGTGGAATGGGACAGTGAATGTCTACATTATGAGGGGCACACACTTTTATTCTACATTGACTTCACATGAACCACTTGACCCTGTAGGTCTTTGAGCTTGTACCTTCTGTATGATGTTGAAACCAAGAGGGAGAAAGTCTTCATTGATAGTACTTAGGATTAATCTCAGAATGCCTCAATTTTCTTCCTTGTACCTTCAGTACCATTTGGAATTTACCTCTTGGGAATTGAAAAAGAAAAAAAAGACAAATGAACCTAAACCTTATCTTGGAGTTTTATTGTTCGACTAAGTTAGGAAACATGGCTTAAGTGCCTGGTTTTGTCAATTCTATGACTCGTGGGTAGTCAGAGGCAAGCAGCAGTGGCAATAGTCTTGATCCACTGGGTTGTCCTGAGACCAGTTTGAGACAGCTGAAAGTAAGCGTCATTCTAAGAGTCTTCTTTTCTGGACTCAAAACTCTTACACTTACATGCATTTACAGTAATTAATACATTAGCTCCATGTCTGGTGGGAACTCTGAAACAAAACCCATGTTTAATACCATAATGTGCAAAATGCTCTGCTAAGTCAGAGAGGACGTGTTTTACTATGATGGTATTTCTAGTCTACTTGTTCTGAAAGTAAATTATCAAGATTTATTAAAGCTATTTAATCATACACATCTGCCAATCTTCTTCCAAGATGGAAGTCAATTTTAAGGTGGATGTTGGGATCATCCAACGGGAAGTGGCAGAATATTTTACACAGAGGCAAAAGAGAGCCATCTACGGCTTCAGTGGAATGCTAGCTAAGGTATCTGTTTGTCCCACACTGTATAATGTAGACATATCCTGAAGACATTGCAAATTTGGATTTGTTTTGGGGTTCCATTATTGGTTGTTATACAGACTACAGTTTATATATGTTCTGTGGTTGAAAATTCCAAAGTATTTTTAGTCATTTAATGTTTTTCTAACACAATTCTCACATCTTGTCTCTGAATAATCAAATACCTTACCTACTGTAGATTTATCTTCACAGCTACAATATTTGTCTAGAAACAGTGTTATTTGCAGAAAAACATTAATTTAAGCAGAAGCAGTCAGAACATATGTGTAGAGTCATTTCTTCTAGTACACATTTTTTTTTTATTTAGTTCACATCATTTAGCAAGTTGCCTTTAGCACCATTTTCTTGTTAATCTAAACAGGGGAGTCCTCTTCAGTCCTACATGACTGTTTACATAGCTATTGACTAGTTTTGTTTGCATTTTTTAAATTGCTATGGACATTAAGCCTAAAGAGAATACTTAAAGCATAACACTTTAAACATGCTTTAATTTAATAATTAGGAAATGAACAACTGAATCCTAAATAGTTTTTGGCTTAAAAACATAAAGTATTTTTTTTAAACAAAATGCTTAGCTATGACTTTTGGCCAATGTTTATGCCTTGCATGTCATTTGTGAATGCTTACAAATAAAAAATGTGCATAGCTGCATTTATTTATTTATTTTCTGGTTTCAGAGGCAGCATACAAGAGGTTTCCATGCTTATTATATCTTTATTACAAAGATAAGTAATGCTACTTAAATTTTAAACAAGTCAAGGGTCTCAACCAGGTTTGTGTCATCACATCTGGCCATTCTTTGCATTAAAAAGGTCATTCTCAGTGTCTTGCAATGTGCACTTCTTGGGCACACGAAACATCAATAACAAAACAAGACTCAAACAAAGAACACAGAGAGCAAAGAATAATGATGAAATATACTTTTATCTCTAAAATGTGTTTTTAACATTTTGGATTCATGGATTCCTCAGAAAATCAAGTGAAAACTATAGAGCCCTTTCCAGAGAAACACACATGCAATTGAAAATCTAAATATGATAAGGTTCATTGTGCTTCTAGTTTCATAGATCACAGTTTAGAAAATCCTGTGAAAACCGATGTATTTTATATATATACATATATATACACAAAGATATGTACATGTATTATACCATATAGCATATATATGTGTGTGCATATGTGTGTGTGTGTGTATTTTTTTTTCTCCTTTGAAATCACCCAAGTAGTTTTTTGAGCTTGTTCATCTTGGTTATTTCTATTTAAGGGTTTGTCTAGTTCCATAGAAATCCATAGTGCATAGGTACTATATCACAGAACATAAGATAGAGTTACTGACCTAAATCAATATTTTAATGAAGTAAAAAAGCATGTTTCAAACAATGAAACTACAGGTAGTCTATTCAACTGGGTGAGATCATATTACTCAAAGTTTTTTATAGTGAGGTTTGAACCTAGGGGTGCTTAACCATTGAATAACATTCCCAGCCCTTTGTATTTTTTTATTTTGCCAAGTTTTTAGGGCTTCACTAAGTTGATGAGGCTGTTTTTTGAACTTGTGGTCCTCCTGCCTCAGCCTCTCAAATTGCTGGGATTATAAATTTGCACCACTGCATCTGGCTTACCTTTGTCCTTTTAACAATATATATATATATATATATATATATATATATATATATATATATACTTCAAATGTTCATGAGATGCCAATTTTCTAGGTAAATCTATAAAGAATAGATATTAGGTTCATTATGGTATCAGCAACATTTATTTCAAAACACTTCTGATTTTTCTTCTGATTCTTTCTTTGGACTCAGAATAAATTTAGAAGCCTGTGTATAATTCTACAATTACTTAGAAATGTCATAGTGTTTTCATAATTTCCAAGTATGTGGGGCTTTTATATATTTCTTTTTTGTTATTGTTTTCTACTTTAATTCCATTATTGCCAGTAAACATCTGTTTATGTTCTGACAATTACTGAGACTGAAGTATTGAAATCTCCAAATATAAGCATTGTATTAGGTTGAATTGTGTCTTTTCAAAATCCAAGATCTATGTATGTGATTTTATTTAAACATGGAGTCTTTGCAGGTATAGTGAGGTTAAGATAAAGTCAGAATGGATTAGGTTGGGCCTTAAATCAAGTATTGGTATTCCTATAAGAAGAGGGAAATTCAAACATGAAGAAGGTCACATGAAGACAGAGACTGAGACTGGACTTATGACACTAGCCAGGGACTGAAGGCCAGCCAGCCACCCCCAGAAGTTGGAATAAGTAAGGAAGATCCTTTCCTAGGTTTTTAAGAGAGAATAGCCTTGACCACACCTTAACTGTAGCCTTCTGTTCTCCAGAACTGCATGACAACAAATTTCCAAAATATCAGGGGGAAAAAAGTTAGGTTATGATAATTCTTTTTTGCTTTTTTTTTTAACATTAACAGGTTTAAACTTTGTTTTAAAATTTTAATTTATTATTAAAAAGTAATAAATTAAAGTGCTGTACCACTAAGTTACACTCCCAATCCCCTAAACTTTTTTTTAATAACAAAAATACTCTACCATGTTTCTCTTAACAATCAAGAAGTAGATGCTTAAGCTAGCTTAATCTTATTAGTTGTATGTTTAATGGGTAAGAGTATAAGATTTTCAACAAGGTAGTAAATATTTGTTGCTTTTGCAATTATAAGTCAAATTCAAATAAACAAACATACATGTGGAAACCCTGCCCAAATCTCGAACTATGTCATTATTTATCAAACATCAGTAGACACTGTCCATGTTGCATCTTTGCAGGATTCAAACGCGAGTTAAAGCAACCCTGGTCTCAAGGAGTTCTCTGCATAGTGTAGGGAAAGAGCTATACAACCAGGATGCTATTCAGAACATAAGCCTTTGGTACCACTAAAGGTAAGCAGTGTGATGTTTGGGAAATCCTTTCCAGTCGTTTCTTTATTGGCTTTTTTTTTTTTTTTTTTTTTTCTCTTTCTGCTCTCTTTGACCATTTTTAGTGAATCTCAAAGGGGCAGAAGGAAACTACCTAGAAAGTCTGTGTGTGGGAGGAACATCAATAAGAAAGCAACAGGAAGGGGGAAATCAGCCCCTTCTATCCATGGAGGGTAACAAACCCAAGAAGTGGATGAAGGATGTAATAAAGTAGGACACCTGCGTCTCCCACCGTCTCTCCCTGGGTAAAAATCCAAATCTCCTGAGGCAACTGGCGGGAGTCGGGAGCGGAGCACCTGGTGGAGCCTGGGCAGAGCTGGAGCCTGGAGCCCAGAGGATCGCGCGCTCCCATTCAGCCCGGTGGGGTTGGGGACTAGCACACCGTGAAGGGACAAGGGGCAAAGGCAACACAAAGACTTGGGGCAGAGATCCTGGACAGCTCCTTCCTTGACAAATCCAAATCACACCCAGTTCCCTGCAAGCGACTTCGTAGAAGTGGCGCCCTCTGGAGGACAAGAATAGAGGGGTGGAACTGGAAGACAGCAAAACAGAAATAAGAGCTTCTGAGTATTTACCCCAAAGAGACCACTCCAAGTAAAAGGCAGGGAGAAATTGCAAATTGTACGCAAGCTAAAGTCGATGCCAGTCCGTCTTTCGCACATCTCACTTCCAACTACCCTGCCGGGTGGAGATGTATTTTGGAGAAATAAAGCAGATGGATTTTTTAAGTGGTCCCAAAGAAGCTGCATTTTCTTCACAAGTGTTTTTGTGAACACTTCGGAAGCAAAGTCTGCTCCTTGCCATTACATGTTTTAATTTCTACTTCCCAATTATCCCTGCATGAACAAGGCAAAAAAGAATTAGTCTAAGGGAAAGTATCCCTTCTTATTGTCATCTGAGCATAACCCAATTTCTGGACTTTTGTATTTTATTATTCTAATCATTCCACGTTGCCTAATAAAGATCAGAATGTCACTTTTTTTTTTTTTTGCCTTTGCTTACCTCTTTTGATGGTTTGATGGTTCCCTTTAAAAGAAAGCAGAAACGTGTAACTGATCTATAGTATAATTGATCACCACCAGAGGACATGTCAGCAAGGGCGCATTTTAGAGCATGGGCTTTGTGGAGCCGGAGATAGAGATGGATTCCTCAATAGATAGGTTTTTCAGGGCACTGGCTAAGCAGAGCACTCAAATGAATATGAAAAGAAAGGAAGAAAACAAATCATGGGGAGTTGGCAAGTCTGGGGAGGAGCCACCCTCATTTCATGGTACGTGTGTAACTTTTGAATTGTTTGAAAGTGCAGCCTATTTGGGATTTAACCTTATTTTTATTTAAAATTACATAGAAAAGCATCCTCAATGTTTAGTGACCATTCCATCTGAGAGAATTGCCTGGCCTTGTGCAGAATAGCACAAATTTAAAAAAAGTGATAGTAAGTGAGGATAATTTCCTATCTGATTTTAAGAGGTCATTTTAAAAAAAAAATTATGTGCAATGAGAATGAAAACATTACATTTTCCTCATTCTTAGAAAAAGGAAGAGCCAGGACCCACCCTATAGCAAGTATCTCCATTAATATATATATTTTTTCTTTTGAGGGGACTATTAAAATTTGATTAGGATGTATAGTTGAGTTCCAAAAAAGGCCTCCTCCTGGGGACCTGTGTTTGTTTTGTGTGTGTCTGTGCATGCATACACATACACATGTGCAAGCCTGTATGGTGGTCAAGGGAGAGAGGAAGGTGAAATCCACCTCCTCAAACTAAGAAAGTCCAGGTCCAGGAAGGAAGAAAAGAAATGGGGTGTGAGCTGCACAGCATTTGAGGAATGAAACTACTATGTTTGTGGCTGTGAAAACCACTAGGCCTCCAAAACCCCCACTCTGCATCTGTAGGTGTTGAATCTCTACAATGGACAAGGGTAGGATACAGATTTGGATTTAAACATTTCTTTCTTTCAGGACACAGTGAAAGAAGTAGGAAAGTTATCAGAATCAAAATGGTGTTGCTGATGTCATCCCAACAAGAAAACCAACTAAAGTAATACAGTGTAGACCACTGAGGGAAAGGTTCACATGCCTGCTGGCCGGTCAGTACTTATCACAAAAGACTCTGCCAGAACAAGAAGCTTGCACAGAGGTCACTACAGTTTTCTACAAAAACAAGGACATCTGCCCAGCAGTGGTCTGTTCAACCCTTGGCTGATACCACTCTTGTTATTTGTTATTGTAACAAAGGATTAAAGTTTCAACATATCTGTTGTAATCCTCCTCGTTTTTGTCTTTAAAAACTTTTCCTTACCTCCACTTTTTGGACTATGCCTTTACTATGGCATGTGTATTCTCATTGCAATGTTCTGACATTCTCGTCAAAATATTATTCTTTGCAGAATCTCTTTCTGATGACTTTTTTTTTTTAAATTTAGGTTGAGAAGACCAATTTTTATTTTTTACATCCAATGGGTCAGCAACACACAGAGACTTGTCTCAACTCTTTCTTTAAAAAAAATGATATGTGTGTGTGTATATATATATGTGCATATATATATAATTTTTTAAAATAAGACAAGGGAGTGTGTATTCATATTGGGATATGTGTATACATGCATGTGTGTGCACTCAAGTACATTGTGGTATTTCATAGAGTAGAACTCAATTATCTTTGTTAATCCTGAGACATCTAGAGATTATCTATGAATTTATGCTATTCTCTTTTTAAGTGATACACTATAAACTTGTAAAAGGTACCCAATTACCTCAAAACAGCTAGTGAGTAGTAATTGGTAATGCTCATAAATAATAGCAGATGACGTGGAAGTGTCTGCCGTGCTGGACACTATGCCAAGCACTCCACTTACATTACTTCACTGGTTTCACCACCCTGATGACACTAGCACATTTCTGGCTTCTGCATGTGCCAGGCACTATGGGAATCACCATGACACGCACTATATATGATTTATTCTTTCAACAACCTTGTGAAATAGAAACTGCTATTAATTTTACTTTGAAAAAGGGAAAACAAGTTTGGGAGGGCTGAAAAATTCACCTAACGTCCCACTGCTGGTAAGCTGTGGCTCTGGAGTTGAGCAGACAGGTTTATCTTAATCACCTTGTTACTATTAATCACCATTTTATGGAGGAGTTGGTTGACGCTTTTCAGAAATAAGTCAAATCATGTTGCTCTTCTAATCAATACCATCAAGTAATTTCCCATTTCAAAGTCATGTTCTCTGTTATGAACAAGACCCTCAGTGTCCTAGTTCCCTGTGCCTCTGACATTACCTGTTCCTGTTTTCTGTTCTCTATCAGGCATATGTCTTTTGCTAATCTTTCAATATTCTACATAAGATCCTCCTCTCTCAGGGCCTTTATGCTCACTATTTCTTCCATTGACAATGATTCCCCCAAGTATCCATCTGCTCCCTCTCCTACCTCCTTAGGTCTGGTGGAATGTCACATCAGGTGATTCCTGACTATTCTATTCCAAGTTGCCACCTTCTCCTCTGCACCCAGTCTTCCTATGCTGCACTCCCTATCCTTCTTCTCTCATTCCTTCCACTGTTTTCTTAAATGTCTATTTATATTTTTAAATTCATCTACTTATTAATAGACATCTCTCCTCTCCTAAGTATAAGCTTCTCTGAAGGCGAGTATTTTTTTTTTAAACTTATTTGTTTAAAGCTCCAGCATTTACAACAGAAAATGGCACAGTAATGGGTGCTTAATGAGTATTTGAATGACTGACGAGGGCTTAACAAACTCAACAAGGTCACATAGTTAGTAATAGGTAAAGTGAGCTTAGTCACAAATCCAATATTGAGTTTATCCACACATCAAATGCACTATCTTCTGGGCTCTTCTCCTAAGTCCCTTGGTCTTTAATTATAACAGGCCTGGTGAACATGAATAAACAAACCAAACAGGAAAAAGGCAGCATTTGTTACTGTCTCTTAAAGTGGGATACTTTAAAGTGAGATCAAATCAGAGGCCAGGTCAGGGAAAGGGGACACTGGTCTTTAACAGAAAGGGAGTTGACAAGTGATGAAGTCAGGAATGTGCTGATGTTTCTGGGCTGGCGAAGGGCAAAGTGTGGGAAGGTCCCGATGAAGGTGGTGCCGGCTTAATTAATTAGGGTGGGATGCCTGCAGTTAAGGGGAGGAAGGAACCCAAAGATTGACTTGGAGTGGACTGGAGTCTCAAGTAGCAGTTACAAAGGATCCTGGAGGCACAGGAAGGATGGGAGAAGTGTTGGGTACAGCTCAATTTGGCTGGTGGCCAAGGAAACATGTCAGATATTAGTGAAAACAGGCCACAGCTGCTGCACTTTACAAGCTACATGGCAGGCCTTCACTTAGCCCTCCCCCAGCCCACCCCATCGTGTGTCCTGGAACAGTTCTTCTCTCCCCACCACAGCCAGTCATAACTCAGTTCTCACTCGAGGGCAAACGAGAAGGCTAGGGGATGCTCAGCCCTTGTGGTTAAAGGAAAAGGTCTCAGCACTGACAAAGCTCAATTTCTCCTGAAACAGAATTTACATATTAATGTGCTGAAATTCCACCCTTTTTGTTCCCAGTTTTAAAAATCAGGGTTATTTTTCTTTAGTCTCACTATATTAATTTTTATGACTTTCACAACATATAAAAGTTTATTTACTCCCTTCTCAAAATGCATTGATAAGTTTTTTTTTTTTTTATACCAAGATTAAACCCTGGGACTCTTAACCACTGAAATGAAATTACATCCCCAGCACTTTTTCTTTATTTTTATTTTGAGACAGGGTCTTACTCAGTTGCTTAGAGCCTCACTAAATAACTGAGAGTGGCTTTGAACTTGCAACCCTCTTACCTCAGCCACTGGGATTACAGGCATGCACCACCATGCCTGACATTACGAATATATTGTATATGCTTATACATTTCTTCTTCCTAGAAAAATGTTTTTAGATATTTCAGAATAAAACATATAAAACATAGGTGTGTATACATACATGTATATACTCATGTATGCATGTATACACTACATCTGAGAGTTTAAATACAGAAAAAAGAAAAACAGTTAAAAGTATTGTTATTCTTAGTAATAATATGTTACTGAGAAATACAGTTTGGTTGAATTTCCTAATAGTCTCTCTCTTCTTCTCCTTTCTCTACCCCCCTACTGCTACCCCATAAGCTTAGTCAGTGATTAAGTGCTTGGACTTGGAAGCACAGGGGTAGGTTAAACCCAGGCTCTGCCACATAGTAGCTGCATGACAGTGCTCAAATTCTCAAATTATTTAGCTTTTATGTTTCTTAATTTTCCTTATCTATAAAATGAGGCCCAAAGGGAAGCCCTTAACTAAGGGCTTTTGTAAATTTAATTGAGTATATATGTATATTTATGAATATATGTATATTTAGCCCTCCCCATATGTAAAAATATATATGTATATTATATAAATTTATATGTATATGTGTAATATACATATATATATTTATACATATATTCAATTAAATTTAGTTAAGGGCTTTTGTGTATACACATATACACACACATAGACACATACACATATATATTTATGTATATCTATGTGTATATATGTGCACACACATTACATGTTATGCATTTTTTTTTGATACGGAGAATTGGTATCAAATAACACTCAATATTCAATGTACTATTATTTACAAACACTCTAAATTCTTAAATGATTTTTGTGTGTATTTGGAGCCTCATGTTAGTTGCTTATTGTTTTTTGAGTTCAAAGGTAATAGGAAACTGCTTTCTTATCCTGTTTTATACAGAACTTAGGGAAGAACCCATACAGAGTTACTTTAACACTTTTCGTCATTATGAAAATAATTTGTAATAATTATAATTAAAGTTATAGCCAGTTGATGTTTCTCATTTTTGATGAAAGATGTAAATGTATATGGCCTATGGAGGACTCTTCTATTTAGGGAAATAAAAGTCAATATAAAATTCATATTTTATACAGGTTTAAATAGATTTTATGGTCTCAACATTCAGGAAATGAATTCCATTACTTTTTCCTATTATTACATGTTTTTTTTAATTAATTGGTAGACCTTTATTTTATTTATTTATTTATATGGGGTGCTGAGAATCGAACCCAGTGCCTACATATACCAGATAAGCGCACTACCGCTGAGCCCCAGCTCCAGCCTCTTATTACATGTCTTTGTGTCATTCTTTGATGCTGAGAAGCTTATTTTGACTAGCATGCATCTCATTTGCCTGTTGAAATGGAATAAAGTCCTGACGTCTAAGAACTACACGTTGTTTTGGATTGGGAAGGTGGTAGTTTATTGTTTTGGATTGGGAAGGTAGTAGTTTACCAACTTTATCAACTACCATTTTATCAACTACCTAAGAAAGAAGAATAAATCATTTTCTTCCTCAAATTTCTTCTAACATGAATTGATACTTAGCTAAACCAAACTAAGTCTTACATAAGTCATCAATGAATAAATTTACTTCAAGTTGATAATTTTGAGAATTTCATTGTTTAACTTGATGATCACTTGCTTGAACTGAACAGTTTTAACAGATTCTTAAAACAAGATGCAGGACACTTTGAAAGGGGTCCATAAGGTAAGTTGAGTGAGGCAAGCCCTGCCCTCATCAAAAAGCAGTTTACTACAAAAGATACAAATAACCTTCCTTTAGTTGTAATAAACATCACACAGCTACAGAATCAGTATGAATATATGACTAGGCAATATTAAAAAGGGAGGGGCTAGTTCTGCTGAAGTATGGGCTATGGGTAGTCTGGAGAAATGAATAGAGGTAACACAACACAACCACAACTCAAGGACAGCCAGAATATTGGGCTTCAGGTCCATGGAAATAACTGTTGAAGCAAAAGCACATGTTTCATGGTGGAGATTGGCATGATATGTGACTGGAAAAAAAGATAAAGCCTAAAGTAATGGCAGTGAAAATAGACAGAAGTTTTGTTTTACAAAAATTTTGAGGTATTATAAACAAGACCTGGTGACTAACATCTGTGAAGGTTTTCAGGAACTAGGAATTCTAGACAATGTGGTTTGGGTTTGTGACATTATCTGAGAAAGGGGACATAGCACTATTTTATTATTGTTATTATTATTTTGCTTTGCTTTTGTTTGGCAAAGATGTGTGCATTGCTAATTTGGATTGAGGTATTTTGAGACTGAATATTTTGTTTCCATGCAAGCAAAACTACCTTTGTCCTACATTTCCAGTACTCAATAGTTAGTATTAGCGTCCTCTGAATAGATACTTGCATTATATATGCACTATGCTAGACATCTCTTGGCTCACTTTCAATCTTCCACAGAATGTGGTGTACCTTCTTCAGAACTCCTGGATTTTACTTGTAGGAAGAAGCAATAGAATTGACTAGCACAACTTAAAAAAAGCAAATACAAAGCTCTTTCCATGATTCAAACAGAACACATATCCAGATACAGTAGCACATTCCGCTGGGTAAGGTATTCCAGGTGAGTATTTTGGCCTTGCAAACTTCCAGGTCCCCAAATAAGCAAGAGAATTAGCAAAGGAAAGGAAACTGTGCATTTTAGTAGAGCCAGAAACTTCTCTTAGGTCACAGATACATTTCTACTCCTGTGAGCTATGTACAAGTCAATGAAAATTTAGCAGAAATACAACTAAACAAAAGCTGAGATTTTAAAAATCACTCAAGAATATGCACATGGCACACTGTTTGGAAACGCCTGTGAATTTCTTTTTTGCTCTATCTCTTTATATACTCTGTTTAAAAATCAGCTTTGGCAGACAAACAAAAATTCTTTATTAATGGATTCTTGAGAACTTGAACCTATGGTCATAGTTTTCTTCTTAAATCCAATGCCTCAGTTCACCCTGCTGATGGATGGGCTATTATTTTCTCTTTAAAAATAACTTTTTTCACTAAAATAAAAACTGAAAAACATCTAAATTTTTTTCCACTTACACTGCAAATATAAAAGTCACATACATTAAAAGCATGTTTCAAGAATTTTTTGAAACAGATGAAGGCAAATATTCTTTTAGTTGGTCAATTGTATTTAGATGGCAATGTCAGAATATTTTATGCAAGGTGGGGTGGCACATACCTGTAATTTCAGTGACTGGGGAGGATGAGGTAGGAGGACTGCAAGTTCAAGACCAGCCTCAGCAATTTAGTGAGGGCCTACGAAACTTAGTGAAACCCTATCTCAGAAATAAAAAAATAAAATGGGCTAGAATGTAACTCTGTGGTAAAGTGCCTCTGCGTTCAATTGCTAGTATCCCCACCCCCAAATATGTATATATATTTTAAAATATATATTCTTGTGACAAATATTTAATTGTAGGGAGTAGGTACATTATTTGTACACCCAAGAGATCAATGGATTTCTAAAATTTCGCACTAACTGTCTTACTTTTGGTACTGTTGTCATTTATTTCTATATTTTTTCAGGATTAGGATAGAAAATGAAATTTGAATTAATAAAGTTTGTTCCCTCACTAGGCATAGAGCTCAGTTGGTAGAATGCTTGACTTGCATGCACAAGGCCTTGGGTTCAATCCCCAGCACCACCAAAAAAGAAAAAAGAAATAAATTTTGCTACCTGAATGTAGCTCTAGTGTAAATCTAGAGGTGAGATTTAAATTTCTGTAGTCCACCAACTGGATTTAAAATTTCTAATAATATGTGCATTTATATTTATTTATGCCAAACCCTCCAATTACTATGTATAATTGAAAAAGGATTCACATTTTAACAGTCATAAATATTTCAAAAATGTCTTTACTGGAAAGAAAGAAATATGGAGCATAATAATTTGATAAATATAGTTTCTTTATAAGTAGCTAAAAGTCTACTTATTTAAAATCACCTATTGCTCCAAGTGTTGGTCTAAAATTTTTTGTGGTTTCCAGAAGAACTGAGTCAGAAAAATTGAGCAGGTCATATCATAAGGGCTCCTCTCAGTTATCTTGCTAATTTTTTTTTTTGCATTTAGTCAGAGAATTTAATAATTTTAAGGAAAAAATCAATTAAAATTATTAAAGACAAGAGTTTTTTAAAATTTTTAAATATTTGAGGGTTTCATTTAAAAGTAAATTTCAAAAGTATGGCAGAGTTCCTGTTAGTTTTGAATAACTTGATTTCCAATTTTTAAAAATTTGAAATATTAATACAGACCCTAGTAGTAATAAAGTTAGTCATTTAATATTGGCTAGAAACTGCCTGTATATTACTTTTAATTGATAATTTCACTGTTATTTTTCATTTGGTTGAGGTGACCACTGAGGAATTAATCCTTAACAAGTGGTTGACAAGTGAAATTTTCCTGCACAGGTTCATTCTCCTTTGGTAACATGGCTGGAGACTTCATGTATTTCCAGATAAACAATATTTTTCACTGCAGAGCCTCCTGACTATGTCCTGGAATTTTCTTTCATTTTTCTCCAGTAAAAAGCTTTCATTATCTTTCCCCTTGGTCTTGAATTCTGTTCCTAGATTATCTTTAAAGTAATGTACATGAATACACCAATATACCCTGATAAGTAATACTTTCTGGGTTACATCCTTCTACACTGCCAAGCCAAAGACATTCCTGTGGAAAAAATCAGGGGGTCCTTTTTTCAAGGGAAGCTTTTTCAATATTTCTCTAAATCATACACTTAAGGATCTGCTTGCCCGCTTCGCATTGTTATTTCTATAATCCCATTGTTATTTCATATAATTCCATGGTGTTTTTTAAGTCACATGTTGCAGACAGACAGGAGTGCTGACTATCCTGGTACTGTCAAACTCTAAACAGTAGTTTTCAATCGGGTCACTGCTATGCCTCACTCCCCTGGAGACATCTGATAATTACTGAAGACAGCTTTTGTTCATAACTGTGGAGGGCTACTGGCTGGCACCTTGTGAACAGATGGAGATGCTGTTCGGCATCCTAGAATACAGCATCCTAGAATGCAACCTCCTACAACAGGATTATTCAGCCTCAAATTTGAGTAGGTCTAAGGTTGAGAAATTCTACTCTTGGCAAAATCATTATAGCATGCAAGAAATTAATCGGACCAATAGGCTTTCTTCTTTAAATCTGGAGTCAGAGGCAAAGTGAATTTTTACTTTTTACCAACACTGGTATAGATGTTTATGAAATGGTCCCTTACGTTTTGCTTTGTTAGGGATGAGAAATCATAATTTATACAATTTCAAGTTTGGATTTAAATTCATCTGTCTATAACTAATCAAATAAGAAAGTTTGAAGTTTTGCTTGGATCATTAATATTATAGTGTTAATGTTTTGAATGCTTTTTTTTAAGTGCTATTCAGATTCTCTAATTCTTTTTATTTTCTCTAGTTTGAGACAAATCACTCAGCAATCTCTTTGGGTTTGTGTGAATGCTTAATATATGTTAACGAGTACCATATTTTTAAGTCTGTAAGTTGGACCTTTCTGTGTTTAAGTTCACAGAGTCATTCATTGATTTGTTCATTAAGTAAATATATGTATATTGAGTGCTGAGCGATCCAGACATTGTTGTGTATGATAGACCCACAATAGTGAACAGGGTAGAGTCAGGAAACCTGTGTTCTAGTTCAGTGAGGGGGCAACAGATAAAAACATACTAGAAAATTACAAAGTAACAAATGCTATGGAAACAATCTACCAAGAGAGGGAGAGGGTGTCAGAGTGAAGAGGGAGGTGAAACTTTAAACAGAATGGTAATAAAGACTCATTTCAAAGGTGAAGTTTGAACAAACACCTGAAGAAGACAAGGGAGACCAGTTTGAAAAACATAAATGGGGTCTAGGCTGTATAGCAACGAGAGGCAGCTAGATCTATTGGTGGACTAGATTTTTTTTTTTTTTAAAGAAGTCAAGAATTTTAGCTGGAGCAACTGGAGGACCAAGGTGGTAGACTGTTTTATTATTTACCAAATATTTTAGTTTCCCTCAGTGTAGGATTCCTTCTTGTGAAAGGATAATACACTTCTGCTCTTGAAAATGGGAGGCCATGTGATTTGCTTGACTAATAAAAGTGGGTAGAAGCTTTAAGCATCGATACTAGATTTTCTGTGTCATTTTTTTTTTTTTTTTCTGTTAGAAAGACTGCTCAGTCATTCTGATTCCTAGGACAAAGATGATGTGGCAACTACAGGATACATAAAGAGGTTACACAGCCAGAAATGAACCTTTGCTATTGAAAGCTGATTTATTACTGTAGCAAAACCCAGCTCAGCCTGACTGATGCTGATATGGTTGGCATCAGCAGAGATGAAAATGTCTGCTATAAAACAGAATGGTTTTGCTTGTGTAGAGAGAGATCAAGAGTTCAGTTTAGGCATGAGAGATTTGAGATGCCTGTTAGAAATCTAAGCAACACTGTGAAACAGCTAGCTGGATAGAAAGGGTTAGAATTCAAGGAAGTAGTATAAAGATAAATATTTGAGTCACTCGTCTGAGATTGAATGAAGTTCCCATGAGAATGAGTAGATTGAAAAGAGACCCAGGAACTAAATCCTGGACTATTCCACTAACAAATAATACGGAGAATGAGTAGCCATCAAGGCAGGAGGAAGACAAGGAGAACTTGTTAACCTGCTAGCAGAAGGAAAAAAGTATCTCAGGAAAAATTATCTGTGTCATATAGTACTGATAATTCAAGTGAAGTTAAACGGGAACCGGCCTTGGAATGCAATGATGTGGAGGTCACTGATAACCACGACTGGAGCAGCTTCGGTAGAGTGGTCTGTAGGAAAGCCTGAATAAAATGGGTTTAAAAGAAAAGGTAGGAGAAGAGTCTGTCAAGTAAGGACAACTCCATCAAGGAGTTCTCCTGAAGTGTGGAGCAGAGAAATGATAGCTGTGGAGTGAAATGGGGTCCAGAAGGTTGTGTGTGTGTGTGTGTGTGTGTGTGTGTGTGTTTCAGAAAGATCTGTGAAATTATAGCAAATTCATTGATGAATGGAATGATCCAAAGTAAACGGGGACAACTGATGAGGCAAAAGAGAGAAGAGACTTGCTGAAGACATGTAATCTAATAGGCCAGACAATGTAGATTTTGGTACACAAGAGGAGATGTTGGCCTTCAATAGGACTACGTGCAGTTCATTTATGGGAACAGATTGGAAGAAAAAATATGTGAATACAGATGTAGGTATGTGGGTGGAGGGTGAGAGCTTGTGGAACTAATGATTGCTTTTTATTTTTTTCTGATTGAAATTGGAAACCAGGTCATCCATGAAAAAGGAGGAGGGGGAAAGAGCTACTAAAAATTAGACATAGTTGTCATTTAAAATTCCATATTCAATTGGAAGTAGGGTAGGTGTAGAGTGATAGAAAGGTACATTTAACCATGGTTGGAGGTTTTTCTTGCAAATCTGAAAACAAAAGAGGATGAAAATTTGAGGCTATAATTCCTTTTTTTTTTTTTTTTGTATAGGAGATTGAACCCAGGGGAGCTGTTTGGAGACAGAGTCTCACTGAATTGCTTAGGGCCCCACTAACTTGCTGAGGCTGGCTTTGAACTTGTGATCCTCCTGTCTCAGACTCCTAAGTTGTTGAGATTCCAGGTGTGCGCCACTGTGCCTGGAAAGGCTATAATTCTAATGACTAGCACAATTTTAGCTGGGTAAGGAGGAAGGTCAGGACTAAGGGAACTGAAAGACAATGACAAAGTGGTCCTATGAGTGGATTTTTTTTTTCTGGTACCAATTTCTGTTTTATTTTTTATTATTATTTTTTTAAATTATTAGTTGTTCAAAACATTACATAGCTCTTGACATATCATATTTCATACATTTGATTCAAGTGGGTTATGAACTCCCATTTTTACCCCATATACGGACTGCAGAATCACATGGGTTACACATCCACTTTTTTACATATTGCCATACTAGTGTCTGTTGTATTCTGCTGCCTTTCCTATCCTCTACTATCCCCCCTCCCCTCCCCTCCCCTGCCCTCCCCTCCCCTCCCCTCCCCTCCCATCTTCTCTCTCTAACCCATCTACTGTAATTCATTTCTCTCTCTTGTTTTTCTCCCCTTTCCCCTCACTTCCTCTTATATGTAATTTTTGTATAACGATGAGGGTCCCCTTCCTTTACCATGCAATTTCCCTTCTCTCTTAAACAGGGACGAGAGGGCGGAGGGAAAGAGAGAGAGAAGGGAAATTCTATGAGTGGATTTTTGAAATTGAAGTAGAAGAAAGAATAAATGTCAAAATTAGAAGCTGTTGGTTGGAGAATGAGCTGCCTAAAACTGAGATCATAGAAAGGCTGCAGTAGCTGGTAATGACCAGGTCTAAGGTGTATACAGGAACAACTAGCTAAGGAAGTACAGGACAAGATCTTGGAAGTTTTTTGACTCTGAAGTTACTCTAAGAAGTCCATATTCTTAAACACTTCCCCATTTAAACTTTTTAATTAAACTCACTTGTGTTCTATATGGATTTGAATTTACAATTTAGTTAAATTAATGATTGAAGCACAATGAAGAATTATTTTGGCTTACTTTATATTTACACAGAATGAAAATTTATGAAGTCAATGAATAAGGAAAGAATTTGGGGATATTATTTTAATAATTGAGAGGTGTTCATATCAAAATAGAGCTAATCATTCATTAACATCCCTGAATTAAACACTTCAACTTGGTAGTTTTTCAGTAGTGACTCCTGTTACCATCACCCATTGAATTATAGGTATTAAGATATGAGTTAATAGTGGTACAATGCCTATTATTGTGGAAATCAGACAGAGACAGGAAATATCTATCGACAAAGGTGAATATAGTTTATTTTGAACATTGGCACAAGTCCTATTTTATATTTGACAAATCAGAAATCTACGTTAACTTTGAAACATCAGGGCTGCGAGTGAAGTTTGAATGTTTAGGTAAAGCTGGTAGTAAACACTGAACTTACATGAAAAAAAAAAAAAAAGAACACAAATAACTAAGCCACTCTGAAATTAAAAATAGGCCTTACAACAAACTAGAAAATAGGGTTGCTGATCCCAACCTCATTGACTTTGTCAGTTTTTTCCATTGACATATAACTCATATGAATTCCATACAACCCCCGATTTTGTCTTCCCAAATGATTTTCAATTAATGAAAATTTGTAAGTTATATCATTTGTCATATAAATTTAACTTGATGCACTAATTTGGAGGATAGTAAATGTCTCTGTGGCAGAAACTATTATTTACTATGCTAGGCAGCTTTTTGTCATTAGAACAAATACCAGAGATTATCAGTTTATAACGAGGAAAGGTTATTTGGGCTCAGTTATGGAGCTTCTAGTCCATGATCAGGCAGGCACTTGACATTAGGCCTCTGGTGGGGGTGCTGGATGACCAAGGCAGGGAGCATGAGATAGAGGAAAAACCACTCACTTCACGGCCAGAAAACAACAGAAAGATGAAGGAAGGGATCAGAGTCCCACAGTCCCTGTGGAGGTATGTCCTGGATGATCTCTTGATAGGTCCCACTCTCAGAGGTTCCACTACCTCCTACTAGCGCCACCCTGAGGATCAAGTCTATAATAACACATGGGTCTTTGGGAGACATTCAAGACTCAAACTGTAGCATTCAACACTCAATTCCCCTTCCGTTCTTCTTTAATATAGATATATATTTTTTAATGTTTTAATCTTCACACTTTGCAGCTTGGAGTCAAGACTGCATTTTCCAGGCCCAATTACAGCAGATGAGACTATGTGTCCACGTTGGAAAAATTTTGATGCTTCTTCTTAGGAGTTTTCTTTAAAGTACACCTTTCCCTTTTCTCCCTTGCTAGTTTCTTGCAACTCACTTGTGATGTCTGGAGCTTTAGCAGCCATGTTAGATGATGAGATAAAGGCAGCTGCTGGCACTACACTGGCAAAGGAGAGCTGGAAGTTTCCTGGGTTTCTGAAGCCATAGTGTCAGTGTTTCAAGAACAACATAAAGGAGGAAAAGTTTATTTTGGTCCATGGTTTCAGAGGTTCAGGCCATGATCCACCATCTCTATAGCCCTGGGCCCAAGATGAGGCAGAACATCTTGACAGAAGGGTGGGGAAGAGGAAAGCAGCTCAGACATGACCTCAGGAAAGGGAGAAAGAAAAGAGGGGAGCAGAGAGAAAAATCCTCACACCAGGGACAAAACACAAACTCCAAAGTCATGTCCCCAGGGATCTGCTTCTTCTAGCTACACCCTAAATGCCTACAGTTACCACCCAGTTAATCCATATTGGTGGATTAATCCATGAATTAGACATCACTCATATTCTAATCATTTCACCTCTCAACATTCTAGCATTGTCTCATCCATGAGCTTTTGGGGACATCTCAGCTCCCAACTATAGCAGTCAGTGCGCACTGCTAGTTTGCTGTTTTCTTTTTCAGAATGGAATTTTTCTGTGTCAATCACTGCTTTCCAGGCCTCTCTTAATTGCAACAACATCCAGTTCCTAATAGAATATCATCCATTCTCCTCCCAACAGCATGGCCTTTTAAGCAACTTTCCTGTTATTGACTGCTCTTCTGATACTTCCTTGTTTCTTTTCCTAGGAAAAGGAAAAATTTTGCCTTTTCATTCTCAAGGTTTCTAGCCATGTGTGTTGGCTCTAGCTCTGTGACAGTGGTTTGGTCTCATGTTAGGAAGTAATTGCTCGACAGTAGTTTCACATGAGGAAGAGGGTAGGGTAGGGGTTGTAGACCCAGTTCGGGGAGTTTTTCCAAACTACACATTCTTCCCTCCATTATCTCTGCAGATTCTGATATTCTCCTACCAACTCCCATTTGAGAACCACTTATCTATAGCACATCCGCAAGTTTTTACTTGCTTCCAATTGGCAAAATTTAAACTAATAGTTAAAAAATGACTCAGAAATTTGGTGAGAGAAAAGGCATAGAAGGTTAACAGATATTAGAAAAGAAATATCACATTTTTCATATTTTGAAACCCAGTTAGTCACACAAAACTTTTTAATTTAAATATATATATTTTGAATCTTGATTTGAAAAGTTCAGTCAAATATCCACAAGCCACTCTACATATTTTCTCCAGTAGGTTCTTCCTAGAATTGCTCTTTCAAGAATATGGGGAGGGGGCTGGAGATGTGGCTCAGCGGTAGCGCGCTCGCCTGGCATGTGTGCGGCCCGGTTTGATCCTCAGCACCACATACCAACAAAGATGTTGTGTCCGCCGAGAACTAAAAACAAAAAATAAATATTAAAAAAAATTCTCTCTCTCTCTCTCTCTCTCTCTCTCTCTCTCTCTCTCTCTCTCTCTCCTCTCTCACTCTCTCTTTAAAAAAAAAAAGAATATGGGGAGGGAGTGCATGTGGGGAAGATACTGTGCCATACATCTGTCAAACCACTATTTTTCTTTTTACTATCAAGCTTTCAGGAATATTTATTAAACATTGTGGCATATGTGTTGCTGTGCTAGGCACTATTTGCACTTGCCAATAGCAAAACACAATTATCTCCTGTTTCCATCGAAAGCTCATCCAGTTCTCTGTGGGGGGAACTGGAGTCTTCTTTTTTCCCTCTCTCAGTGGGTGGCCTGTTGATTTGGGCTGACACTGCTCTGGTATGTACTCATTTGGCTAAGCTGTAATTAGACCAAGACTGTGGCATTACTTGCTTTGTCTACAAAACTTGGTGACAGAGAAGACAAAGATTCAATAATGCACACTTGATCTATCGGAAGCAGTAGTAGGGTGATGGGGACAGGGAAGGTCTTTACAAATAAAAACACTCTGAAACAGAAAACTGAAAAGAAAGAAATCAGTATTCTGTGCAACAAGGAAATCATTCAAGCTCGGATGTGTATTAAGGACACTGCAGGTTCTAAAATTGAAAAGAAACTATATTCTGCTTGTGTGATTGTTCCCTGACCACAGAGAACGCTGAGATCAGGAGGCAAATATACCTGCTGTGCACAGAGCATTGCTGAACATGGTGCCTCCGCACAAAGCATATGCTTAGGGAGTGTGTATTACTGATTGCTAAAATTGAAAAAGTAAGTAGGGCATTGAGGGTGTGTGGCTCAGTGGTTGAGCATGCACTTAGCATGCATGAGGTCCAATCCTTGGCACTCTCTCCACCAAAAAAAAAAAAAAAAAATAGTAGAATTTTTTGTGGTTGTTAAAATGAAAATTTATTCCAGTTTAACTTTGACTATGACTTTGATTTTTAAAATCTTATTTGTGCAATTTATATTTAAGTGTACATAGTCCTATATTCTCATTCTTTTTGAAGTCAGAGATTTATTATTATGACATTTAGTGTACTAAGCATTTTTCAGTAGATTTGACTTTTCCCTCATTGATGAAGTCTTAAGCTTTAAGTAATGAATTTGAAAGAGTAGCTGTGTCACCGAACTCCCTAGGTTTGGCCCCACCTTTGTTTTATCACCAGGCAAATGCCCAGACTTCACTTCCTATTATCCCTTGGCTTTTTTTTTTTTTTAAATACTAATTTTTAGTTGTTGATGGACCTTTATTTTATGCATTTATTTATATGTGGTGCTGAGAATTGAACTCAGTGCTTCATACATTTGAGGTAAGTGCTCTATCACTGAACAACAACCCTAGCCCATCGCTTGGCTTTTGAGTGGACTGACTTGAGTCATATGCAGGCTGGAGATTTTCAGAAGGGTCCTACATATTGGCCTTCAGTTTCAGCCAGTTGCATTCAAATGGTGCTTCATCTCTAGAGGGGACAGCAGAGCCACACATGCTTTGTGGAAAGAGTCTCTCTAGCCTCAAGAGTAGTCCTATACTGTTGCATGTGTGAGAAATGAATTTCCATTGCCTTTAACTCACTAGAACTTTCAGGCCAATTTATTAGAGCAGTTTATCTTAACTCTTACAGTTTTAAATCTTGGTAAAAATTTAATGGTAAAAATCAAGCATTCAACCATCAAAATACATGCTTAAAGTAGAAAGAGATTATTAGGTACTACATGGTATGTATTAGGTACTACTAAGTACAAGGGAGTGCTATATTTTATGGCAGCTTTCAAAGAAGAGAAACACTGTGAAAAGTGGAATTTTGGGGTACAAAAAAACAGGAAAGTTACTGTATCTTGAGGAAAGGTTTGGATTTCTGGTGCTTTAAAATGACCTGACTCCTCGTCCTGATTTTGCTACTCAAAGAGCTGTGTGATGTCAGGAGGATGGGCTATGATTTTCTCCATCATCAGATGAAGGTGATTAGACTACTGCCACCTCCAAAGAACCTAAATGTAGGGAGGAATCCTAATTTTTGAAGTAAGAGTTGCTGTAGTTGGCCACTTTGAGAAGGTAATTGATTTTCAATAGCTTTGTCCTATCATAGTTTGACTCTCTTGCCATATAAAAAACTAATGCTTTGTGAATTATAAGTAGAAAAAATTACTTAGCTTGCTTTCGGCCTGTAAAATTAATAGTGCATGGAATCAATGCATTTATTTGTATATTTAACAGCATACTGAATAAATGTTTAGTATGCTATTTTATAAATATTTATAAATAGTAGCATATCATATAAATTTAATAATACTAATAGCATATTGAATAAATATATTTTTCTCAACATTTGGGTCTAGTTCATGAGGAATGAGTTGGATTATCTTCTCTTTAAGGTCCTTTTGTAAAAAATCAAATATATTTTTACAGGAGAAAGTTTGCCAAGCACTGGACAAAGAAGAAGTGAACAGGCTGGTCAGCTCCAAGACCACTACAGCCCAGAAGTCTTTGCTTTTGCAGATGATTTCTTTTTACTGAGTGGCAATGGTTTTAGGATTTAATATTCATTCTCAATCTTCTATGCATCCATTCTATTCTGCTGTAACATGCTAGTTCTTTTGCTCTAGGAAATTCTCTGATTTAAGTGCCCAGGATCTAATAGAGCTTCGCTTCTCCATCTAAGTAGGTCTTGACATAACCCAGCCAGCTGAGTACACAGTGCCTTACTTGTCCAGTAGGAGCGCTGGCCACACTGAATTTACTTTAATCTGATTTTTCCTTTGGATCTGTGGTTCAAATTATGTACTAAGTTATTTTTTTTTGGTAAAGAGTTCTCCCTAAACACATTTCTATTTTATTTTAAATCCTTATTTTTTATCTACTTATTTTAAATCCTTATAACACCTTTATATTAGCAGATTTCATATAAAGAAAGTAGTATTTGGGGCTCTGAGTTCTTCTTAAGTACAGAGCGAGGCATTTGATTTACAATACAGACCCTATAGGAACTCCTAATTGTTAAAAGCCAAAGTCTTCGTAAGTGAATTTATAATAATCTATCCTCTGCTATTGTTCCTACTAATTGGTCTGATTCTTCCAACACCCATGTGTCTGCCCATTTTTGCAAAGGGTATTTGTGAGCCATGTGCTGTGAATGGAGTGCTTTCCTTTTCTTTTGGTTTCCTTTTCTTTTTCTGACAGGGAAGTCTTGACACTGCAATGACATTACCAAAGTCACACAAGAACCCCTTCTTGAAGGAAGGTCCTTCTGTCCCACTGCTGACTCATTTGGTGTGTAGACTGGGTCTGTACAGGTACTCAAGGGTCATTATAACACAGGAAAACTGGAGAAAAGGGGGTCAAAATAGATCCAGGACCCTCTCAGAGAAGCTAAAAGGCAAAATGTTAAAGTTTCCTTGTGTATGTTTAAAAAAAATTAAATGAAAGAAGACACTGTTTTTATGTTCTGTGTGTCTAAGTGTTAACAGGACGAGAAACACTTTTTGTTCACATTCCCTTGTAACCTTGAACTGAGAATGTTGAAGTTCTTTTCTTTCTTTTTCATTGCATCCCACAAAAAGGTTATTCTGAATACACTTGGCAATATTCAGACAAGCTATTTCCTAATCCTCAAAATAGCTTTTGTTTTGAATGTTTCCCAAAAGTCTTAAAATATGTTCATGAACTGTATATATACTTCATTTACTAAATTTTTGGATTGCAAATCCTTAAAGGAAAAATAAAACTTGAAGAGCAAAGATTTTAAAATACTGTAAATCTAGATGAGTGGAAAAACACATTAAAATATCTTTTCTTAATAAACGGAGAGTGTTATAAATTTACATACTCAAAAGAGAGTCTCAACAACACTAGGAAGTTCATTTTTGTTGTTCCTGTTTTGATTCATACTAACTTATTGGTTTTTAAACCTCAGAATATTGTTATTTAAAATAAATTTACTCATCAAGTAGCAAAAACAAATATTATGAACTGATTCACAATTGAAAGTTCTTTTTTCAAACATTTCAAATGGTATTTTCTTCTAAGGAAATACATTCTTTTTTCTGAGTTTGTAAACTCATCATTTACTCATTCAACAACTACTTGGTGAGTGGCAGCTGGCATTGCATTAGTACTGGTGATATAATAGTGGAGATAATAGACATTTAATCCAATAATCACACACACAGTATATCATCAAAGATTGGTATAAATGATGAGGGAGAGTCTGAGGAAAAGGGAAGAACCTAGTGAAGAAGTAGCCACTGAGCTACAGGATGAAGTGTGAGTAGGAGGCAACCAGGAAGAGAGCACGTGTACTGATGGTGCGATGAGAAGATGCACGGTGTGTGTGAAGCCCTGAAAGGAGGCTGGCATGTCCAGTGCACGTTAACCCAAGGAGGAAGTGTCTGTAGAGGTCAGTCAGGTCTGGGTCTTATTGAATCCAAAGCCTTGGTAATGATTTTGATTTTTATAGTAAACTCAAAGGAAGTTCTTACTTAAAGCAAAGAGGTGACAAGACTATATGTATATGATATCCACACACACACACACACACACATATATACACGTATACGTATATATATGTGTGTGTGTATCATACACATATAGTCTTGTCACCTCTTTGCTTTAAGATACACACACACACACACACACATATATATATGCATGTATATACACACACACCTATATGAATTGAAAAATCACTCTCGTAATGTGGAGGAGCAATTAGAGGGGGTGGTAAGTGTGGATAAGGGAAGGTCAGATAGGGAGGTATTCAAATGGTTCATAGGAGTCTTGATAGTGATGAATACAGAAGGAAGCAGAGAGATTCGAGAGATTTTAGAAATTTATTCGAAGATAAAATCAACAGGAAGATTCCTAGAGTTCTCACCTAGTGAATCTTAGAAGCATGAACAATGCACAAGTTGATAAGGCAGACACCTTCCCCATGTTGAGGTGTAGGTGGCATTTATGTGACATGAGCAAAGGTGGCTGCTAAAGAAAGTAGACAAGTAATAGACCATCATGTGGTAAAAGTTTCAATCAGAAACAGGAAAGCCAATGTTATGGCAAGACGGCGGCGGCCAAGCCAAGGTCGCAGCAACAGCTGGGAACTCTCTGGGGAAGGCTTGTTGAATACAGAAATAAAGCTTGACATCCAATGCTGGTTATATATTGGGTGGCTCCTGATTCCCAGGCAGCTCTGCTCATGCCCCAAAGTAACCCAAGAAAGCTAAACAGGCAAGTCACCTGACTTACCTTTGTGACAGCTCTATGTGTTCTCAAAACATCACTCTCCTTCTAGGATGCAACATGATAGTCAAAGTTTCTCATCCTTCACATGCAAAACTTAAGTTGGTGTTCTAGAAATTTCTTGGAATGGGGTGTCAGTAGAAGATCTGGGATGAATATTGTCTCTGAACTTTTTTAGTAACATAAAATTTAGGGACACAGTATCAATGTATGACAGTATGCAGAGAGTATTGTCTACCAGGGAAGCTCATCTGGTATTGGTGTCCAGATTTTAACTGAGTGCTATCATGTGGACATGACTGCCCAGATAGTGGTCTCAGTCTCCAGTGGTCTACTGATGCCACTTGACCCAAAGTCTCTACTAAAAATTGTTACTATCAATCAATCGTAGCCTAAGACCATCTGGTGTGACCAACCCTCACTCTAAATTCCACTCTCAAGACGATCCAGTGTGACTTAAAAGCCCTAGGCAATCTACATTTTAAATTAAAAAATTCACAATTTATAGAGTTTTAATTTTAATTGTTACCCATATTCATCCATCTACATGAATTTTGAACATTTTGCTAAGGGTTGAGGATGAAGTGATTAAGATGGGTTTACTAGATTATCAGATGTATTATTTGGGACTTTAGTTGCAAGTAATAAAATTCTAGTGACTTGGTTTAAAATGTTTTTAAAAAGGATTTATTATGAGGATGGGAAGTAGTTTATGAAATTCAAAGCCAAGAATCCTTCATTTCTCTTCCTCTTCATGCTCATTCCTCCAATCCAGAAGGCAGAACTTGTTTACTATACAATTCAGAATATACATCATTTAGTTTAAGATATTAATTTATTTCTTTTAGGGTCCATCTTTTAGTTAATATTTTAATCACTGTGACTAAAATACCCATCAATAACCAACTTAGAGGAGGAAAAGTTTATCTGGGGATCACAGTTTCAGAGGTTATTGCTCTGGGCCAAAGGTGAAGCAGCATACCATGGGGGAAGAACTCAGTGGAGGAAGGATGCTCAGCTAATGGTGGGGTCAGGAAGCAGAGAGAGAGGGGAGTGGGGAATGGGCCACAGGGAAGATGCCCAGGGCATACCCCTCACTGACCCACCTCCTCCAGCCTCGCTCAACCTGCCTACCATTACCACCCTGTCCATTCAAACTAGGAAGGGCTGGTTATGTTACATTTCTCACAGTTGGATCATTTCACCTCCAAGCCTTCCTGCACTAACATAGGAGCTTTGGGAAGACACTTTATATCCAAACCATAACAGTCCTGGTTTCAAACTTCTGTCCGGAGGAGATGGATGGACTCAAGTTGAAGAAACTGTTTAACTTTGGGCCAATAAACCATGACCAGTGGAATAAGACCACGAGGTGCAAACATGTACCCAGGAATATGGCAGGGGAGAGAGCCTATTAGATATTAACTGTAGGGCTCCATAGCCATAAGGGCAGAGCACTCATGAAGCATCTTGCAGAGAAAGGGCTCATCTGTTGCTTAAATACAAGGGAAGCTGGACTAATAGATAAGCCCTGAGATATCAAGGAGGCTGCTATGCCCTACTTTTTATTTGGCCACATACTTACAATATTATGTTATGCCAGACTTTGTATTGTCATGAGAAAGACATGGCATTTGGATATAGAGGAACCACATCTTAGCCTCTTACTAATGTCTAAATTATCTTCTTGTAGTCTTTGTTAACTTCTTTATTAAATAAAGAATTTCCCAACTCATGAGGTTATAGTGAATAACAAATGACATTGTGTATATAAAAGCCCTTCATAAAAAGCTGAGCATATAGTAATTCTTGTCTTTTATATTTTTTATTATAATCCAAAGATTTTCTAATTTGTGTAATTGAGAAAATATATAAGTAATGATCCTAAGTATTTTTTTTAAATCTTACATTGTATCTTTTTTTAAAAAAGCTTTTTTTTTTAGTTATATACAACACCAGGATACACTGACATTATCACAAAGGTGTGGAACTCTACAAAGGAGTTGGCTGACCATGGACTAAATCCTCTGAAACTATGAACCAACATAAACTCTTCATCTTCTAAGTTGTTCTTGTCAGATATTCTGGTTACAGTGATAAAACAACAACAACAACAACAACAACAACAACAACAACAAAAGCCTAACTATCACAGAGGCCAAAAAAGCTGGTGTGAAAGGATTTCCATCCTTGGTAATCTGCTACACCAGCTCTATTCCAGAGAGACAATGTACCCAGCACCATGAGTGACATTCAGTGCAAAAGAAAAGTTCTACCTTGTTACATAGAGATGGAAACAACATACTTTATGTCTTAAAGGTCATTTAGAAGATAAAATTTTGTAATAACTGCTTCATCTCATTCACAGTTATCCAAACCTTGTGCTATACAATTATTCTTTATTGTTACTTAATTTTTCTTTGTAATTGTGGACATAAAATGCTGGGGACATATTGGCTACATAAAGAAGAAAATAAATTCAATGAAGAAACTCAGGAAAGGAAAACTGACAAATAGAATAAACAAGTTTATCATATTTCCAAAGGGAGAACTCAAGGGATTTGTCAAGAGGATTGTAGAATTTTTTTCTTCTTTTTTCTTTCTTTCTTTCTTTCTTTTTACTTTGGGCTATGTGAATATGTAAAATAGTTTCTAGGCGTTCAGCCACTTTCTGGTATAATACTGCTAAGTTATGTGGAGGCCAGACAAGTAAAAAATATTTGCAAGCAACTCAGAACACATTGATGAGCCTTTGGTGTTACATACCATCTTCCTGGTTCCTCCTTACCTCAATTTGTTCTTGGTTTCATAAAGAAGAATGTCCTGCCTCCTTGTTATTTAAATCAGGCAGATTTCCTTGGAAGGTTTCCTTCTCACACATCTTCAGTGAAACAACAGATATTGGCTTATTTCAAAGCTGCCAAAACTCTGTCCTAGTAAAAGAATGTAATAGATATCAGTATTATTATCCTTTGTTTTAAAAACATATTTGAGGGAATGGATTTTTGTGTAAAATCTTATTTTGATTTTAACTAGATTTGACATAGTAGCTGATGTATTATTACTCTTCTGGGGTCCCCCAAATCTGTCAAAACCTAGTACTGGGGTTTAATCTTCTCTTTATGGGGTTTCTTAAATTGTTTCAAATTCACCTTCTTTTTGACATTAATGACAACAGCTTGAAATTGAGTCATAGTGTGCCAACAGGGAAACTTTTGGGATAAGTGTGAAAGGAAAACCACAAAAAATTAAAATTCAGCACACTAGTGTGTATAAAGATTGTTCAGGCCACTTCCCATCTGTATTCTATTCCACTTAGAAAGAGAAGGACTTTCCTGCAGAAAGGGTATTGGCTGATTCCACCTCCACCATGGACCTTGAGAGTGGGACTCTTTTCCAAGGATTTTACATTTATTACTTGTATGATCCATGCAACTTCTCACAAACTAGCAAAAAGCAAACTTTCTCTGCATTTGGTACACATGAGAAAACTGAAGCCTATGTTTACACAAAGCACATCTCAGTTTGGAACAAGGATCCCAGAGAAGCTCTAAGAAAATCATGCTTTTAAGGATATGGGCAATCTGTGTCCAGGAATGGCCATGAGCAACGGAGAGAAGCAGTGAAAGTGACCTCGATGAGGCCTACCACATTTCCTCATCTCTAAGAAAGCAAAAATTTTTATCATCTCCTCTGTCATCAAACTTCCAACTCCACCTTCCCATTCTTCACTATCAGCTGGTGACCTCACTGATTACTCCATTGAGAAAACAGAAGCATCCAGAAGAGGATGACCTCATCTTAGCTAGACTGTGGGCCTAAACTTTCCATATGCTTGTCTGTCAACTCCCCTCCTCTCCCGAGGACCAGCTTCCTGCTCCTCTAAAGCCACTGGCCTCATGGCTTCTTTCTTCTACAACCAATTGTATTCTCTCTCCTACACGTTCTCATCAGGCTTCAAGTATTATGGTTCCTGTCTTAAATAAAAACAAACCTTTTGGTCCCACACCAACCTCTAGCTCATTTATTTGCCCTTTTTAAATAAAATTCCTAGCATTGTTCATGATATATCTTTAATATTTTGCACCCAGTCAGATTTTCACCTCCAGTATTCCACAGGAGCTGCTCTTGATAATGGAACTACTTCTTTCTAACTTGACAAGCCAAAGGTCAGTACTCCTTTTGCTCTCACCAACATTTGGCATTATTGATCACTCTCCTTGACATTTTCTTCTCTCAGCATCTGGGACACCACTTCCTTAGGATTTGTTACCTTACTGATTGTTTCTTCCCCTGTAGGAACACCTCTTCTGTAGCCTGACCTCTCCAAGTTGGCACCACTCAACATTTCAGGCCTTAGCTTCTTCCTGCTTTCTCTTTCTTTCTCTTCTCCCTCCCTCCCCCTTTCTCCTCCCTTCCCCCTCCTCCTCCCCCTCCTCCTTTTTCCTACCTACAAACTTTTCCTAGCTGACCTTGTTGTCTGTAAGTTTTAAACATCTTCAGTCTGCTCAAGTTTACATTCTTTTTCCACGACTTCCCTCTTGAGGTTCAGACTTGTCTATATAACTGGTCATTTTAAGTTTCCACTTGGATGCTTAATAGGCATCTCAAACCTTCTCATGTGCAAAACACAACTTACCCACCAAAATGTACCTTACCCACCACTTCTCCAACTGCACAAAGAGCATCATGTTTTGTTCATCCTTCTGATAAACAATCTCTTTTCTCCATGTGCACCTATATAATTTGTTGAGCTGGGTGCAAAATGAAATATGAGATCCCTTGCTCAAGATGCAGGATAAAGGGTTTTCCTTTTTCCTCCATTCTGTCTTGACCTGTCATGCTCTTTGTTACTCAAAACCTGCCTTCCTTGTCAGGGGAGTACTCCTGTGAAAATGCAGACCCTCCCTGGCATCTGAGACCATAGGCCACAATGACCACAATGTGGTACCTGGACTAGACCCTGACTTTTCCTGTACCCTTGTCCAGCATGAGGACAACAGCTATTGCTGGGCAGAAGCAGGGGAACAGGCAGCTGACATCCTCTCCTGGGGGGTTAGTGAGGGGGTGGGAAGCAGGGTCCCCTGAGCAGATGCTCCAAGCCTCAGGCTCCTGCTCCATTATCCCACAGATGTCACTTACTAAGAACAAATTCAAAGATAAAATCATTATGTTTTAGGTTAGTGCATATTAGTTAGACAGAGTAGTGAGTTTCATTGTGACATATTCATTCATACATATGACCCACCTTCTCAGTCCCCTCCTTTAACTTCTCTTCCCCCTCCCCCACAGGTCCCATCCTCTTCCTCTTCTTCTAATAGTTTTCCTTCTACTTCCCTGTCATCAAAGAGAAAATTATTAATAAAAACAGTGACTATAGGGCACTGAGTTCCAAATGCTTAGGAAGCTGCTCCAGCGACAGCACCATCAACAATCCTGGTGTCTTCTCCTTCACCAAAAATCGCTTTGTTGTAATCTAGTGTGATTTTCAATGGGTTGGCCACCAAAATCACATGTAGAATTTTTTTACAAATAAAAGGTGCCCTGGGTCATACTACAGAAATTTCCATCTGTTTACCCACTCATTCCTTCATTCCTTCACATCTTTATTGAACACCTCCCAGTTTCTAGACCTTGGGGAGTTTAATGGATAGAATGAAGAGAATAATATCTAGCCCCTTTGTTTTCATGACTGCATAGACGACTAGAGGAGAATGACCTGAAAGAGATAACAAATGAACATGAATCTAACTACAGATGGTAGAAAAACCATGGAAGAAACACCCCAAGGTGGAGGAGTGACTGGGGAGGGTTCAGCCTGGGGTTAAGTATGGGTGCTATTTCACTCAGGTTTAAAGCCTAGAGTGAGATTCTTCCTGATTATTTATAAGAACTTTTTAAGTAATTCTGATGATTAACCAGGCTTGAGTTTAACAAAAATCTGATTTGCTTTCTACCCTCAGAATGTCAGAGGAGCTTTTTCTGGTTTGCAATTTATTAAGGTTTGGATGTGAGGTGTCCCCCAAAAACTCATGTGTGAGACAATGCAGGAAGGTTTATGGGAAAAATGATTGGATTATGGGAACCTTAACTCAATCAGTGAATTAATCCCTTCATGGGATTAACTGTGTGGTAACTGGAGGTGGGTAGGGTATGGCTGGAGAAGGTGGATCCCTGAGGGTGTGACTTTGGGATATATCTTTTGTATCTGGCAAGTGGAGTCTCTCTCTCTCTCTACTGTCCAATCATCATGTGAGCTGCTTCCCTCTGCCACACTCTTCCACCATGATGTTGTGCCTCACCTGGAGCCCCAAGGAATGAAGCCGGCCTTCTATGGACTGAGACCTCTGGAACTATGAGCCCCCAAATAAACTTTACCTCCTCTAAAAGTGTTTTTGTCATGTCTTTTAGTCACAGCAAAGAAAAACTGATTAAAACACATTATGAAACCCAAGAAAAATAGTGCAATAACAACTATACTTTCCCATATTGTAAATACTTCTTAGAAATTTCTCCCTCCCACCTCTTGTTTGCAAATCTGGGACTCTACTAGTCATACACACTCCGTAATGACGGCACATATAACGAGCACCAAGAAGGGACATTCAGGGCCCAAGCAAAGTTGTAGTGTGTGACAGAAGTGTGATATAAAGGTCACATCTCTTAATTCCCAGTCTGTGCAGACCATAGATGTCATCACATGTCCCTAACACTTAATATTGAATGTGAAACATCCCTATTTCCTTCATAGAATCACTTAAATCTGTCATAGTATAATTAGTGGAGTTGTTGCAAATGGGTCAGGATGGTGATCATCCCTTTTTTTATTTTTTACCACAGAAAAGTGGGAGAGACAGTGTAGTTTCTCAAAATGCCTAAAAATTCCCTAAATGCATTATCTCATTGGACCTCTCCTTCTGTTCTGTCACTTTTTTCATATAGCACCACAACTATACTGGGGCATGAGCAATCATGTCCTTGAGCTTTCACTCATGAAAAGGATGGGGGACTGCCTCTCTACATAAGAAATTAGATTTCCAGACTAAAATGCTTTTGCTCTCAGGGAGGATTTACATTTAATTTGTTTCTTGAGGTTGGTCAGGCTAGGCACCTGCCATCCAAAATGATTTCATTTTGAGTTTGCATAGCAATCTAGATCTTTGAAGCTGTAACAGTGTTTTGGTTCCAATGCTCAATCTTAAGGCTTTATTAATACTGGGCTTCACCCCCCCACCAGGTTTCTTTCTTTTTCTGGATATAGGAGAAAGAACTAGTAAAATGGAATAAGGATTCAAAAAATCATTTTGAATGCAATCAAGCAAGCTACACTCACAGGAAATACAAAAGTTAGTGTTATGTTTTGGATATGACATGTTTCCCCAGAACTCCTTTACAAGGGCAGGAATATTCAGAAGTAAAATTGGATTCTAAGAGCTATAACTTAATCAGTGTGTCCTAGTTAGAATGGACTGACTAGATGGTAACTGCAGGTAGGTAGGTGTGACTAAAGGAGTAGGTCACTAGGGCTAGCTGTGGAAGGGTTGTTCTTCCTGCACCTCCTTCTCTCTCTCTCTCTCTCTCTCTCTCTCTCTCTCTCTCTCTCTCTCTCCTTCCTGACCCTGACATGAACTGACCAGCTTTCCTCCCCTGGACTCTTCCCCCATGATGAGCTGCCTCACCTCAGGTCCCAGATCAATGGAGTCAACTGTTCATGGACTGAGACCTCTGAAACTGTGAGCCTCAAATAAATTTTCCCTCTAAATTGTTCTTGTCAGGTGTTTTAGTCACATTGACCAAAAGGACAGCTGAAGTAGTTGGTTAACATTTTTGGAACATAGAAGGGGAAATTCTAATAGATATTTCATTAGAGTTCCAGAAATAGAATGGTGGAAGGGCCATGTGCAAGCAAAACTCGGTAATTGAATTAAAGAGGCAGATCATCAAGATTTCCTCAACAGGATACATTACAAAAACCTAATATTAAACATGTTGTATTGGAGCATTGAAGTAAAATTTTAAATATTAATCAGGCCAAAAAAAAAAAAACAGCAAGATAAAGAAGAAAAAGGAAACCTGTTCCAAGATCAGGAGATGTAGTACAAAATAAATTTACAGAAATAAGTTCAGATTTATCAGTAATAGTACTTACTATGAATTCAATCAACTTATAGTTAAAAGTCATGTATTGTCAAATGGGATTAAAAAGAAACTCCCAAAATACGAATACACAGAAAAGTCAGAAGTGAAAGAAGGGAAGACGTTATGCTAAGCTAAAACCCACCAAAATGGTAATAGAGTAGATAACAGTTACTTATGCCAGCTAAAATAATATTTGAGACAAAAATTATTATACATGAAGAAGAAGATTATCGAGACAAAAATTATTACACGTGAAGAAGATTGTTACATGATGATAAGAATTTAAATCTTCAGATACATTCTGCATAAACATTGTAGCACAGTCTCAAAAGGTTTATAATAGATAAATCTATAACAAGAGTGTAAGATTGTAGAAATTCTCTGAATAACTGATGAATCAAGTAATAACTTTTTAATATATGAAAAATTTGGATAATTTGAGATGAGGATAAGGAAACACAAATAAAAGAGTAAAGCTTGTTCTTAATATACACAAGGAACACTATCCTGAGACATACTTTCATAGAATTTTTATCTTCTGCACCATTTTTCATTAAATTAGAAATAAGTAATAACTAGATATATAGGAAAAAAGCATACTTTTGAAAATTGATTTTTTTTAAAGAGAGAGTGAGAGGGGGAGAGAGAGAGAGAGAGAGAGAGAGAGAGAGAGAGAGAGAGAGAGAGAGAGAGAACTTTTAATATTTATTCTTTAATCATCGGCGGACACAACATCTTTGTTTTGTATGTGGTGCTGAGGATCGAACCTGGGCCACCCGCATGCCAGGCGAGCGTGCTACCGCTTGAGCCACATCCCCAGCCCTTGAAAATTGATTTTTAAAAAGGCTTTCTAAATAACACATGTATATGTATATCACACATGGCACTAACTTTTCAAGAGATGATTTCTAATCTTGATTAAGTTTATTTAACAAATAAAAGAAATCCAGACATTTCATTTCTTCTTTAATCAGTTAAGTTGTAGTTTCTTGAAGAAATTTCTATTTTACCTAATGTTTTGTGTATTTGAGAAAAGTCTCTATTTCATAGCGTCTTCTTATCTATTTTTAGTCTCAGTAGTATCTATAATTGTCTTTTTTTCATTTTTAATATTGTTTATTTTTGCTGTTTCATATTTTCTAAGAGCCCCCAAAATGTCTACTTTATTAGTTTTTTTCAAATACTGAACTTTTGCCTTAGTTGCTTCTCTGTACTGTATATTTATTTTTCATTTGATTAATTTCCAGTCTTATCTTTATAGTTTCCTTCCTTCTGCTCTCTTTGTGTTTATTTTGCTGTTCTTCTAATTCCTTAAGTTGGCTAGCTCATTTGTTTTCAGCTTTCTTTTTTTTCTAGAATGTTTAGAGCTATGAATTTGCCATACTGTGTGCTTCAGTGGTCTCACTGTTTGGCCATATAAAAGGTGTCTTCGTTTGGGTCTTCTTAGCAGTAGACATGGGGATGGGAAATCTAGTACCTCCTGTATTCCAGAGGTGACTTCAGGAAACACAATGAACCTCACAGACATAAGCACATGTATATATGGTACTGTCTATTAAACTTCACCAATAGGCAAAATAGCACTTTACTTGCTTAGGGATTTCTGTGTGTATAGTGGCAGTTTAAGAAATGCCAGGGATGGTGCATGTTGAAGTTCACAATAGTATATAGATCTGGAGTAGGTATACAGGAGAGTTCTTTCAGTAGGAGGAAACAAAGATCTGTATTCTACTGGTGAAGTTTTCTTTGTTGAACCGAGCAGCAGTAGAAATATGTTCACAGAATTATTGTTTATGCTTTCCTAAGTAATGCCTTAAAAATGCAAGCAAGACTAAAATACATGTAAATATCAAGGATATAGAGAATCAGACTACTAGTATAAATAATAGAGTTATGTAACTAGAAGTTTATTAAGAAGGCAATGCATTGTAATAGTGATGGAGAAAAGGAAGAGGTAGCCAGGGGATGGACATTTTTTCATATGCTGTGTAAAATAAATGCTTTCAAGTGACATAAACCAGAAAATGTAATAAAATAATTTATGAAGATTATATGCTAGCAAATTTGAAAAGTTACAGAAATATAAAACACCAAAATTGGTACTGGAAAAAATAACTATTAAAGAAATCAACGTAGAAGATATATCCCACAGATCCTTAATTATAAGCCCAAATCCAAAACATTTTTTTTTACATAAAATTTACCAAATTCCTTGAGTTGTTCCAGAATATAGAAAAACAACTGTTTGGCTCTTGATATGAGATTGATATAAGGTGACATCAAAATCAGAACAAGATAGTACAGGACAAAACTCAACTCAAAGTGGATCAAGGACCTAGGAATTAAACCAGAGACCCTTCATCTAATAAAAGACAAAGTAGGTCCTAATCTCCATCTTGTTGGATTAGGCCCCTACTTCCTTAATAAGACTTTTCAAGAATTAAAATCAGGAATAAATAAATGGGAGGGATTCACACTAAAAAGCTTCTTCTCAGTGAAAGAAACAATCAGTGAGGTGAATAGAGAGCCTACAGCTTTGGAGCAAGTTCTTACCACTTGTACATCAGGTTGAGCACTAATCTCTGGGGTTTATAAAGAACTCAAAAAGCTGAACACCAAAATAACAAATAACCCAATCAATAAATAGGCCAAGGAACTGAACAGACACTTCTCAGAAGGTGAGGTACAATCAATCAGCAAATATATGAAAAAATGTTCAACATCTCTAGCAATAAGAGAAATGCAAATCAAAACTACTCTAAGATTTCATCTCATTCTAGTCAGAATGGCAGCTATTAAGAATACAAACAATAGTAAGTGTTGGTGAGGATGTGGGGAAAAAGGCACACTCATACATTGCTGGTGGGAGTGAAAAATGGTGCAGCCAATATGGAAAGCAGTATGGAAATTCTTTGGAAAACTTGAAATAGAACCACCATTTGACCCAGCTATCCCTTTCCTCCGCCTTCACCCAAAGGACTTAAAAACAGGGACACAGCCACATCCATGTTTATAGCAGCACAATTCACAATAGCTATACTGTGGTTACAACCTAGATGCCCTTCAGTAGATGAATGGATAAAGAAAATGTGGTATATATACATAAGAAAATATTATTCAGTAATAAAAGAATCAAATTATGACATTTGCAGGTAAATGGATGGAGTTGGAGAATATAATGCTAAGTGAAGTTAGCCGATCCCCAAAAAACAAATGCCAAATGTTTTCTCTGATATAAGGAGGCTGATTCATAGTGGGGTTGGGAAGGGGGAGCATGGGAGGATTAGGTGAACTCTAGATAGGGCAAAGGTGAAGGAGTGGAAGGGAGGGGGCAAGGGGTGTAAAAAAGATGGTGGAATGTGATAGACATTATTATTCAAAGTACATGTATGAAGACAGGAATGATGTGACTATGCTTTGTATACAACCAGAGATATAAAAATATGTTTAGTATGAATTGTAATGCATTCTGCTGTCACATATAACAAATTATAATAAAAAATTTTTAAAAAAGATAGTGCAGTAAAGGTAAATTATGGGCAAATAATACTTGAACATAGGTGCAAAGCTGCTAATTAAAATATTAGATAACCAAAATGGGCCTAACAGGCATATATAGAATATTCCTCTCATGAGCAAAAAAGTATATATTCTCAAGAGTACTAGAACATTCTAAAGGATAGATCAGATGTTAGGTCACAGATCAAATCTTAGCAGATTTAAGAAATCATATCAAGACTTTTTTTCTGACCAGAATGAGATGAAACTAGAAATCAATAACAGAAGGAATTTTAGAACATTAAACAGCCAGTGGATCAAAGAAAAAAAAACTAAGGGAAATTAAGAAATATCCCAAGACAAATGAAAACAGAAACAGAACATACTGAGATACGGGATGCACCAAAAAGCCATTCCAGGAAGGAAGTTCATAGCAATAAATGCCTACATCAAAAAAGAAGGAAGGCTCCAAATAATCAACTTTACAGCTCAAGGAGCTACAAGAGGAAGAACAAACTAACCTCAAATTTAGCAGAAGGAAGAAAATAATAGAGATCAAAGCAAAATAAGTAAAATTAATACTAAAGATCAATAGAAAAAAAATCAATGAAACTGCAAGTTGACTTTTGAAAAGTTCAAATTGAAAAATATTTATCCAGAAAAAGAAAAAGAAAGAAGACTCATAACCAGAAATAAAAGAGAAAAGTGACAACAGAAACTACAGAAGTAAAAATAATCACATGAGAATACTTTGAATAATTATATGCCTTTAAATTGTATAACCTGGAAGAGACGATGAATTCCCAAACACATCCTTCCTATCAAGACTGGCCCTCAAGTGACGATGCAGAGCAGTGAGGTGGGGAGTGAAAGGGTGCTAGGTTTGTTGTTAGAATAATGGAATAAATCACAGGAATAAATAATGGAATAAAACTCAGAGCCTCCAGAGGATACACGTCAAACTCGGAGAGTGATGTGAAATGGAATGACAATGGTGGCCCAAGAGGTCTTCAGTGTTACCTGTGTTTTTCAATGTTACCTCTTCCTTTGGTTTCCTTCCCACTCTGCTCTCATCCCCACTCTCTTCTTCCATTTTTCCTTCTGTTTCTTTCTTTATCCTCCTCATTACTTCTCCATCCCCCTCTTCCTTTATCCTTCATTCTCTTCCATTATGAAACAGGATTATATTACTCAGGTCATGACTTTAAATATACGTGCAAAAAAATCTTTCAATAAAAGAGACTGAATGTTAAAAAAATTTTAAATTCTGGGTGGTAGGAATCTTCGTGTTCATTCCATTATATTCTGTACTTCTTCAAAACTAGAAACGAAAATGGAGCCTAGCTTTTGCTATTAGCAGATGTTCTTGATGAACTACTGTGCTCATTTCTAGAATTAGTCTAAATTTAGGCATCATTGCTTATTAAGAATGTGTTTTACTGTGATTATCTGTAATTGTTAATCATATCATAAGAGCACCAAATTATCAGCATAGAATTCAGTTATTATTGAAAAAAAGGCAAATCAGACAAGAAAATATGTAGTTTGCATGTTAAAAGTTTCACTTCTTCTGAATGTCAGAAATGAGTTCATATTCTCAGGGATGAAAGAAAGGAATTTAGAATCCTTAAAAGGAATATTTAACTTGCATTAAAATAAATGTGTGTACATGAGTTCTCTCATAAAGTTAGTTTCCCCAGCCTGGCAACCTTTCCCACAGCCATAGGAAACCTTGGTTATATTCAATCCCTGGAAGATTTCCTCATGGCCTAAGTCAGAGTGGAAAACAATCACACTGGATAGCATCTCAAGGTGACAATGACCCATTCTTTTCTATTGAAGAAAGGCAACAGTTCTCATATACACTACTGCCCATTGTTGAAAAGAATGTTCATGAAGTGATACTATTTGACAAGTGACCAACATTAAAGCTGTTTTTTATTCCCCCTAGGAAACACAAAATGCACACTTGATTCTGATTTCCAAAATGGTTTTACTGTGTTCCAGTGATACTTCAGAAAAAACTAGGTTCATGGGTCAATTGCTTTCTGGTGGCAATCCTACAAAAGTGAAGAAGTATTGGTGCAATTCCAAGTCTTCTTAAGGTCAGACAAACTGGAAATGGGCATAAAATTATCAGGTTGTTGGGGAGCTTGATTAATGCATAGAGCACAGACTTTAGACTTCTAAGGTGACCTGTCCTGGGTTTCTGGTGGTGCCACTTAATTTTCTGTGAGCTTCCTTGACCTCATTTGTGGAACATGGGTAATTATAAGTTTTCTTAAGGTTGTGATTGAAAAAAAAACCAATGAAATAATAAATATAAAGTGCTAATTGTGTTAAGGTGTGTTACTTGGATAAATATATAAGCACATCTTGGCAATCTTGCTATCTTTTCTTTCTCTTTTATTATCCATTCTATTTATTTGCAATGTGTAGCATTTTCCCTTGGATGATTTCTTACCTATATTAGAAGCATGATTCTACTAACTTTCTGTCTCTCAAATTCTTTGCAGAATATGAGAGATGAATAACACTTTGTTTATTAATAGCAAAAATTTTCTGTTTTAGACTTGTGAACAGGATTGAGTATGGATGAATTAAATTAAGTGAATCAATATATCATGAATATATGTGTACCTTTGCCAAACAGATATAGAGTTTTAAAAAAATATTCATATTTTTATTATTTCCCACAGTGCACACTGGAGTAGTTTGATACATTGCAAATTCTGGAATTTGGCTACCACAAATTCTATTTAATATTTTAGTAATAAAACTTATTTGTCTCCGATCTATTACTTGTCTATATTACCTGCTTTGTAAAATAATGTGATATATTTGTAAATGCTTCCACCAGGCATCACATTACTATTTTTTTTTCAAGTTTACACTTTTTATTTTTATCTGCAACAAGGTCTCTCATTATTCTGGAAACAGGTTTTTGGACATTGTACTGTAAATAAAGTATAATACAGTTAGATGCTATAGTTTTGTTGTGCTCTACACTGCCTTTGAACTAGAAAAGTAATGCACAAAATCCAAAGAATGTTTTTTTTTATTATTTTAGGTGGTATTGTTTTAACAGTTAGATGTATAAATATGAGGTTGATATTACTACAAACAGGTCAGTTCTAATATTGTTTTCAGGCACTTGAGTCATGTTTTTTATTGGGCTACATTTCATTCCATATTAGTAGAAGGTGAATTCTAAAGTGACTTTGGGTTACATATACATGTATAAATATACTTGTATATTATATTTGTACTTTAATTTAAAAGAGAAAATGTAACTTGCATATGAATCAATTTAATAGCTACAAAATATTTTGAGTATAGGCTTAGAAATCTTCTGAGTGCTTATATTTTTGAATCAAGGGTAAACCATTAGAATTTGCCATCATCCAAAATTTAGAGTTTTTTTTTTTAAGATCCTAGACCTTTGGACATTTTTTCCTCTCCAGCTGAGTCCTACTAGGTCACATGTCTAAGTCTGAAATGTGAATTACTGACTTTTTGCCATTCTGTTTCACACTTTAGTCCAAGTTGGCTTGAAACCAAACTCAGTAAAGTTGAAAGTAGGCTTAAAGGTAAAACTTACCAGAAATTAAAAAATACTTTCCACCTAAAATAATTTTTTAGGCATCTGGAATTTCAAATTCGAGGTGCAATTTTTTAAAATTTGAATTTTGGCTTAGATTCCCATATTTTGATATGAAGTTCTGTATTTTTTTTTAACATTTTCTTTCATTAAAAAAATGCACAGTAAATATTAAGAACACATTTCCAACTGAAGAAATTAGTTAAATTTTTCACCATAAAATACATCCTAAGGGAGTTTGAAAGTAAAAATAACATTACTCTTAAAAGAATAATCAAAAAGGCTTGTGATGGGTGATTTCAACCCATGTTCAAAGTGTGTATGAAGAACTGTAATTTTGATGAACACAATACCCTCTACTGCGAAGTCAGAAACCAAGCTGTGTCATTGAATACTGCCTGAATGACAAAGGCTGCTACACCTTACAGAAACAATTTCGTGGCAACAATCCTGACAGCTTTAATTGTTCAAGAGAAAGCAGGGCATAGCAGTTAAACCATTGGCAATGTTGTTCTTGATACAGTTGCTATTTTAAAAATTTTTTTTAAAGTGTAAAAAATTATATTAAAATAACAAAAGCTCTTGGTTAAAAAATAAAAATCAAACAAGTGAGAATGCAATAAAAAATAAAAATTTCGACCCCCTCACCCACTCATCCTGTTTCTTAGTGGAGGCCTTATTAACATTTTGATATGTGTCCCGGTTTTTGAATCCAATAACACATCATATAAAAATATGTGAAAATATGATCTTTTCTCACTGACTAGGAGAAAGCAGGAAGGTCAGAATAGTCAGTTCTTTTCTGCCGAGGGTATGCTCCTGTATGAAATTTGCTGAAGTGACTTGACATATTTCTTGAACAGTTGTGTCTGCTGCTCCCATCACTCTACCTCACCCCACCAAGTTTTACTATTTTCTCTAGTGCAGAGAAGCAATTCTAAAATATGTTTCCTTTCCCATAGTTTGCTCTTTGCACGCCTTAGATATATGCTTAAAATAAATAAGTTGACCTTTTTTCCTTTTGAGTTCTATGTAGGTAGCTTCTTTGCCAGATCTACCAGTTCATGGTGTACACTGTGTTTTTCTCTTTTCTGACTTTTGCATGTATTTTATTGGTAATATTGAAAAGCTATCAGAAGCAGCAAATTTCCAATAATATTTTAAAAGAATAGATGTTTTTCTCATTTCTAAACTTTTTTAAATACACATTTTCTTTTCTTTTAAAGCACATTTTTATTAATTGTTACTTTAATTGTACACATTTATGGGGTACAATATGATAAGTCAATATATGTATAGAGTCTACAATAATCAAAGAGTAGTATTAGCATTTCCAGTCCTTGAACATTAAAAAAAAATGGGTTAACACAGTAACTGAACCTTTTTTCAGTGGTCATATGATATAGTAACACATGTATAGGATACATGCTGATCAATTAATACATGTATAGAATATATGTTGATTATATTTATCTCTTTATTATTACTTTGTGTTGGGATATTTGAGCCCTTCTTTTCTAGTTATTCATACCATTATTGTGAAATATAGTCACTGCATTGTACTATTAAACACTAGCACTTATCATTTTTATCTAACTCTGTTTGGTACCTGTGATACAACCTTGTTTATGTCTTCCCCCTCCTTTCTCATCCTCTGTTAATCACTATTATACATTCAATTTAACTTTTTTAAGCATTCACATATGAGATATCATTTTCTATCTTTCTATGTCTGACCTATTTACTTAACATAATTTTCTCTAGTTCCACCAATTTTGTTGCAAATGACAGGATTTCATTCTTTCTAGGGATGAATAATATTACACTGTGTACACACTTTACATTGTCTTTATTCAGTAATCTGTTGATGGGCATCTAAGTTGATTTTACAACTTAGTTATTGTGAACTATACAGCAATAAATATGAGCATGTAGGTATTTCTGGTACACTGATGTCATCTCCTTTGGATATATACCCAGAACTGGTATATATCATATGGTAGATCTATATTTAGATTTCTGAGAAACCTCCATACTGTTATCCATAGAGTCTGTACTAATTTATATTCCCACTAACAATGAATAAAAGTTCCCTTTTCTCTACATACTTAAACAACTTTGGTTATTTTTTTCTTTTGGCTAATGATCATTCTAACTTGGAGAAATAAATACACCATTTTGTGATTTTGGTTTGCACTTAGCTAATTGCTAGTGATATTGAGCATTTTTCATAAATGTTTTGGTTATTTGAATTTATTGTTTTGAGAAATGTCTCTTTGAATAATTTGCTAACTTTTCAATAGGATATTTTTGTTACTGATTTTTTGTAAGGATTATTATAAAAATGTTAATTATTTTTCAGATGAATATTTTATATTTTTTTCCATTCTATAGGTCAGTCTCTTCACTTTGTTGATATTTTCCTTTGTGCAAAGATGCTTCTTGGTTCAATATAATCATTTTGTCTATTTTTTCTTTTGTTATTTTCTTAGGGTTTTACTAAAAAAAAAAATCACTGACTGTACCAGTGTCTTTGTGAGTTTCCCCTATATTTTCTTCTAATATTTCCATAATCTAGAGCTCTTTGATTCATTTTGAGTTGATCTTTGTACAGAGTGAAAGGTAGGGGTTAAGTTTCAATCTTCTGTGTGTGAATATCCAGTTTCTCCAGCATCATTTATTAAAAAGAACGTGATTTCTCCAATGTATGTTTTTGGCCCCTTTGTTAAGAGTGAGTGGGTTGTAAATCCTGGGGTTATTTCTGGGCATTCTATTCTGATCCATTGTTCTGTGCCTGTTTTTATGCCAGTACCATGCTATTTTGATTTCTATAGCTTTGTAGTATATTTTAAGGTCAGAAAATATGGTGTTCATGATGCAAATTTTCTATTTTCCTTGATTCTGCTGGCAAGAGTTTAGCTAACTTTCTCATTGTAGAGAAAGGATCTACCTTTAAGCTCTCACTGGCACTCTCTTAAAAGGCCATTCGACTTCTAAAATAGTCTCCTCAAGGCTTTTCCAGTTTTGCTCACTACTCAATAGTGAGTCTCAAAGTTGATGCATTTGGTGGTGGTGGTGGTGTCTGGGGTTGTTGTAAATTTTTAGCAGTATTCTACTTCCAGAAAGCAAATTCTGTTTTTGTTACTATTGCTGTGAAACAATTTATTTTTAAACTTATCTAATTGAAACAACATTTTTGTTTTGCTCTTAATTTTGTGGATTAGGAATTTGGAAAGTCCTTGGAGGGATGATTCTCTCTTGGAATCTCCTATATGCAGGCCAATATTTGCCTGAAAGTTCAGTAGGGCTGGATGTTCACGATGAGTCTTAGCTAGCAACTGATGTTGGTTGTTCACTGGGAGCTAACTGAACTTCAGCTGAGTGCCTACACATGTAGTTTCTGGTATGATGGTTTTAAGGTAGTCAGACTTCAGAGTGTCCCAAGAAAAGCTGTGTGGCCTTTTCTGACTTAGCCTTGCAATCACATCACACTTTATTGGCTGTAATCTATAAATTTTTCTGGTTTTGAGGGTATGGGACCTAGAATCTACTTTTTGATAGGAGCATCAAGGAATTGGGAGGAGGGGCATGTGTTAAACCCACCATACTTGGGTACACATATTGATGATGACCTTGATAATTCGTTTACTAATTTGACACTAGAGTAAACTGCTCAATTCAGCAATATCCTTCATGCCATGTTGATTAAATTATTCCTGCTGTGATTCCAAATGTGGTTACTATAGCAGTACATCTTTTTCTCCAACCACAGGACTGCTGAAAAAGCTGGCTGTAAAATATTAGACTCAGCATCTTGGTGAAAGAAAACAGGGTCCTCAACAAAGCATATCTGGTGACAAGAACAATTTTTGGAACTTTATCTTTCAATGTAGACATGTGGTTTACTCGATCTTTTTCTTAGTTTATTGAATAACTACAAGGGGCACACCTAGACTGTGCCAGCTTTTTTTGTATGGTGATGATGAAGTTTCAGGCAGCTCCTGCAGGATAACATCTTGTCTTGACTAGTAAGTAACAGTTCTTTATGTGTTTTACAAAGATAAGCAGTTGGATTAGAAGAATGCAGATTTAGGGTTTCCTTGCTTGGACAATGATCAGAATCCACTCTAAACATATCTATGAAGCATATTAAGACTGTCACTAAATGCAGAGCTGACAAGTGAGAAGCTCACAGAGGCAGCTTTCAATCTAAGAGGAAAAGCTTTTGCAATTGTGGACCAACTTGACTGTGCTTTCTCAGGATGGTGGTTGGCATCCACGCTGCTTAGATTGGCATATTGCCTTAACAGGGTAAAACTGAAGAGCAGCCAAAGCATTAAATTACTAAGTTAATGAGATATCAGAAAGGAATTCAAAGTGCTGAAAATTATTTCAATTAAGAAAAAGATAAAAAGAGTCAGAGTTCCCTCACCATTAATCTTCTCATACTCTTATCTCTATGTAGTCCAGTCTTGTTCTTTCCTGGTGGTCTGGTGACTTCTCCCCTCTTCACCTCGTGGCTCTCCACCTAATAATTCCCACTCTAACACTGGATCTTTACATTTCTCTGACATTGTTGAACTTTCTTTAGAGTGCTACTTCTGTTTTCTCAACTTAAACAAAACACTAGTTTGCTCTGAAGACACTCCTTCCTCAAATCCAACTGGAGTAGAGGTGGTACATTCTCTCTCGTTCTCAATCCTGGCCTAGAAGATTGAACCAACTTTCTACAAGTTCTCTTTCTTGAACTTTGTATGATATTGGCATGTATCTTTAATTTCTTCTTTTTGGAACTCTCTGTTCTCCTGACTCCAAATAGAGTATTCTCTGCAATTATACCCTTTGCAATTATACCCTTTCTTCACAGATTCTGCATTGGTTCCTTCCTTTTGCCCTGCCCTCTTAGGATAGGTAGTCTCTTGGGATTTTTTCCCTGTCTAAATTATGTTTCCCTATCTCCATAACCATCTATCTGAATACTAAGGTTCAGTCAGTGATCACATATGGAAGATGGTACGCCTAAAATATTTTAAAAACTCATCCTTTATCTTTCAATAAGTGCCATTATCTTAGTTCAGACATAGTTTTTTTTTGATCTGGGAAATTTCTTGTTTGACTTCACTGTTTGAAGCTCCAGCAGCACAAACTCATTCTTCATTAGCAAACCACAATGATTTTACCCCTATTCCAGTAGAATCATGCTATTTTCTTATTTTGAGTCCCTGTTGGTTCTTTGTGTTCTGCAGAATTGAATTCATGACACCAGCCTAGCTTTCTGGTTTCATATCTTTCTTGTTCTTAGCTTAATGGAATAACTTTCCACTTCTTTCAAATACCAGGTGTAAATGCTCTTTCATGTTGCCTGTGTTCAGACTGGATATTCCCAATATCTATAATGTTTTCCATCACCTTCCCTTTGAAGAATGATATTATCCAAGACATGGTTCAAACACTACATCTTTTGTTGAATTTTCTCTATTATAGCACCTAGGGAATAAAATGAGAGTTAAGTATTTGCCAAAGCATTTTATCAAGTGTTTAAAAATTGTTTTTCCATTTAATCCTCACAATATCTTATAGAGTAATTATTATTACCTTATTTTATAGGTGAAGATACTAGGATTTAGAGGGGGTGAATGACTTTTGAGAATACCTATTTACTGAGGACAGGAACTAAATCTGCTTACTTCTGTGTCCTCAGCACCTAACCCACAGGCTAACAACATAAGCACACAGTAAATAGGTACTGAAGGAAGAAGAGAAGACTATTTTATTAAAGCATAAGCTACAGAGGCAGAAGTTGACATGAGAAGTTCTCAGAATAATTGTGGTTATTGTAACATGGAACAAGAAATAGGAATAGATGCAGAGTAGAGGGGTTATATGGTTTGGATATGAAGTGTTTCCCAAAAACTCATGTGTTGAAGGCTTGGTTCCCAAAGCAGCATTATTCAGAGGTGGGATGTTGAGAAGTGATTGCATTAGGAGGGCTCTGACCTCATCAATGTATTAATCCATTGAGGAATCCATACTTGAATGGACTATTGGGAGGTGGTGAAAAATTTGGAAGGTGGAACCTATTTGGAGGGTGTGGGTCCTTGGGGTTTTGCCCTTGGGGAGTGTATTTTTCCCCAGCCCCTCTTCTTTCTTCTTTCCTGTTTCCATGAGGTGAGCAGTTTTTCTCAGCCATACTCTTCTGCATTGATGTTCTGCCTCACCACATTCCAGAAATAAGGAAGCTAACTGGCCATGGACTGAATCCTCTGGAACCATGATTCCAAGTAAATCTGTCCTCCTTTAAGTTGTTTTTGTCAAGTATTTTATCACAGTGACAAAAAACTGGCTAATACAGGAGAAAAAAATTTTTCCAGAAAGCAAATATAGTTCTTTGGGCTTTACGCTATAACATTTTAATGTTGATATCCATGGGAAATCACTACTTCTTCTTCATCCACAGGGGATATGTTCCAATACGTACAGTGAATGGCTAAAATTGAGGATAATACAAAACTACACAATGCACACTTTTTTCTATACACACATATCTATGATCAAATTTATTCTATGAATTAGGTATAATACAAAATTAAAAACAATAATAAAATCAAGCAACTATACCATATTTAAAATTACCAGCATCATTATTTTTGTGCATTGGTGCCATTATTAGTAAAATAAAGGTCACCTGAACTCAAGCATTGCAGTACTGTGAGGGTTGATCTGATATTTGAGACAGATAACAAGTGACTAATAGGTGTGAGCACAATGGAGAAAGGTATGATTCCTGTCCCAGGTAGGATGGAGAAAGACAGTGTGAGATTTAATTATATTACTTAGAATGCTGGGCAATTTGACATTTATTATCTATTTGTATAACTTCCTGTTTAATATTTTCAGAGTGTGAAATATTAAAATGGCTGAAAGAAAAATCACAAATTGGTTAAGGAGGACTACTATTATGGACATAAAGAATAGAAAAAGATTGTTCTCTGCATATAATTTTTGCCATCTGATAATGTATCAAATGAGAGCTGGGTAAAATTGAGTATAAGGTGACACTCAATAATTTACATTTTCCCAAGTTGACATCATTTCTCAATAGCTTAAGACACAAAATCAGATGATTTAGTTTTTATTCCCTTTTAGTCTGTTTTATTATGGTCTGAATATTTCACAATTCAGTCAAACCCTTTGAAATCTTTAAGTAGGAAGGATTATTCTAAAGTATTTCTAGAAATTATAAACTTAGAAATTTTAAAGCTTTAAGTCTTTTAAATGTTTTTTAACTATGTACTGATGTTTACTTAAATAATATTTGAGATTTATATAACTCCACCTTGCATTTGCTTTTAACATTATAAAATTTCAGGTTGATGACATTTTCAAAATTTATAAAAAATATTAAAACTCATGTGAGCACTTTTTAAAAGAAGAAAAAAAATGCAAAATAAACATGAAACTTGAAGGCAAACAGGTGATATTTTTTGTGCAGGACATTTTTGTATAGGACAAGTTTTATATTTTTTATTAACACTATAATTATAAAATAAAAAAAAATGAGTTATTTAACAAAGGAGGGACAATAGCCATCTAAGCTGGTGACACTGGAGCATTGGCAGCTAGTGTGGTTGGTCAAGGAAGGGGGGATTCACTTAGCCTGTGTTTCCAACACCTTTCCTAGAATGGGTCCCATGAGGACCAACATTGCAGAGTGAGAGGCATAAAATATGATAAATATCCCAAAATTATGCCTTGAGCCTTTAACTCAAGGAGTTACAAGAAACATAACCTAGAAAGAGGCAATTAGGAAGGATGTGCTTATCTTAGGGTTTCCCAGATTATATATAACCTTGCATTTTAGTATAAAACTGCCAGAGCCAGTAATACTTTGGTTTATTTTTCGGGGGAAGGGAGAGTGAATATTCAGACAAGTCAATTAAGGAAGAAATTCTTGCTTAAGAATTATCTTTATGGCTCATAACTGTAAACTGTTCTATATTCTCAATTTACAAAAATAAAAAATTATTATTCATGGACTATGCACTTCTTTTCATTCTTGAGTCTTAAGCTTTTCCCCAAAGGGTCAATGGATCTGCTTTTACTCAGACCGGGTTTGAAGATTTCCAGAAACAGGGTCCTTGCCTTTCTCCCACTAGTACTTATCCAAAGCTGAGGTATCTGGCTCAGGGCTTTTTTAGAGAAAGCTCTTTGATTTGTCCTACAGCTGGACAGCTTCCAGTGTTGCTGCAAGATGATTAAGTGTGCTTTTACCTAAAAAAGTTCAGAAAAGCTTAAATTATTCTCGAAAAACAGAAAGTGTTGTCAGACTTTATACACAATTTAAAGTCCGGATAATGACCAACTTTTCCTACCTCTAGATGGACAAGTAGGTCAGTCAACAGCCCAGGCAAGACCCAGATCTTAAACCAGGTGCGACATGGTCTACCGACATTGTCATCAGGTGTCATTGCACTTCTCTGTCTCCTGCCTTTTCCTGACCTCTCTTCTGCCCTTTCCCCACACCGGATACTTATTTGAATTTTTATTATACCAGTGTATTCATAGCCTTATGAATCCACATAGTTTATTCTGCCTCCATCACTGTTTTTTTTTTTTTCAAACCAATACAAGGGCTCTGAAAGATGATTACTGTGAAAGAATGAAAAAAGTCCAGGTAGGTGCAAAATGCAGGAGAGGGGAAAAGAGTTTATTTGAATTTAGGAGATAATAAAGCTAGGGTCTTTCATGTCTTTGAAATACATAGTACATATTATCTTATGGAGTAAACCCTAAGTTCATATTGCCTGCTCATGACAGGTTGTCTCATTCTTTAGGTACTGTCTTACAATAGAGAACTAAAAGCCAAATTCTGCTATTTCTCCAATCTGCTAAATCATATTATCATCTAAACCCCAACTTGTCCCAACCCTTTCATTCAAGCTCTTTCTATTTGTATAACTCACATTTTTGACCCTAGCTGTGAAAGGAACATTCCCCAGTCTTGAATGTACACTCCATTTAAAATTTTTTTTTGTCTTTTACTGAATTACACAGCAGATGCATATAAACAAAACACCTCGGCATCTCTGAGCTTCATTTGCCTGAAGCCTGCTTGATCAATGCTGACTAATCCCAATAGCCCTCTTGGTTTGGTAATGAAGTTGGTAGCTGAATCTAATTTGATTCATCCACTGTTATTTACCAAGATTTTATTCACCTTCAGTATTGGCCTAGAGTAAGATTCATTCTGTCATTTATTTACTGGTTTGATGTGCTTCAGCTGTTAGGGGACATAAAATGAATGAGATAGATGCTGTCTTACTCTTTGGAATTTAAGATCTATTTGGGAATAAGATAAGTGAATAGGTGATTGCACATTTCTAAGTGCTGGGAAAGAGAAAGAACAATGTGTTATGTAGTCACGGAGAAAGAATGCATGATCCAGCTGTAAACATCAGAGAGAACTTTCTAGAAGAGGTGGTAGGTTAGTTGAGACTCCAAAGATGAACTGGAGTTATACTGGTGAAACTGTGAGAAAAAAACATTTCAGATCCGTAAAACGGCATGCACAGATGTCTGGAAAGAGGGGTAGTGGAGTACTTGAGGAAAGGAAAAAAACTCAGCTTTAGGAAATCAGAGTGCTGTGGTTTACAGCAATGGTGCAGCTGGGAGCTGGGGTAGCAGCATAAGTAGAGGCTGGAGAAAACTTTGTGAACCACAAATTTTGTAGTGAGGGTATTGGAAAGCTTCTAAAATAGTGACATGTTTGGACACATTTCTGTTTTTAAAAAGATCCCACTGGCTAAAAGAAGGAGCAGCTGGTAGCGCAGAGTTAATAGGCTACTGAACAAGTTCAAGAAGATGCAGAGGGTTTTCCTAATTTAGTAGCACGGAGACTGTAGAGAAGTGAGTGAAGAGGAGAGAGGTTTAGGAGGTGGAATTGATGGACTGGATGATTGATGAGGTGCAGGGAGTGAGTGAATAGGAGGCACACGTGATGTCTCCATTTCTGGGTTGCACGATAGAATGAATGCAATGCCTTTTTCTAAGGTACAAAGGAAAAGCATTGGGTTCTCCTGGTTCGCTGGGATCAGACATACTTTCTTAACATTTCTTCCTTTTCTCCCCCTCTTCCTTACCTGCTCTTGCCTTTCCCCTACTTCACTGTTTTCTTGCAGGTAGTGGCTAAGTTCACCTAAAGGAGTTCCTGGTATTGCGCCATTTCAGAGGTGGTCACCTTCATATGGAAAACCTTGCCTCAGTCCTCATGCCTTTGAACCTCCTTGATTCTTGGTCAGAAACGCCCTGAGCCTTTTGGCTTTCAGGCAAAGTATGCCAACCTGTTTAAGGACAAATCAACTATGACCTAGTGAAGCCCTTTCCAGCACTCTCAGGGGAGAACTTTGAGGTCCACCCCTGTTCCTCCACATTGCTTTGTCCATAGCTCCACAGCACTTCCTATCTGTCTCCTTCCTACCTCTCTTCCCGACTACTCCATACCTCCTCTAGATTATTATTAGCTTCTTGAAGGCAGAGATTTGATCTATTTTATTTGTCATACCATGTTCATAAAAGAATGAACTTGCACACAGTAAGTGTTCAATAAGAGTTTAGTGATACAATATAAATGATCTACCCATATGCTTTTCTTTACAAATTGCTTCTAACATCCCTCAAAACCATTTTCACAGTAAATTCTATTCATTACCCAGTATACCAATACACATTTGAATCTTTCTTATAATAATTGTCCTTTTATGTGAATAATTAACCCAACTCTATAGTGCTCATAAGTTTGTTGCAAAATGGTTTCTTCTCTGAGAACAAACTTTGTACAATGCTGACAGACTAAATTTGCTAATACACTGTAGAGTGCAGCAGAAATATCAGTTAGTTGTGACATCTCAGATAAATTACTTAAACCTTTCTAAGTTTAATAATTTAAACCTTTCTAAGTCAGTTTTAAAATGGAAACAATCCCTATCCCATTAATTTGTTGCAAGAATTGAGAAAATGCATTTACAGCACTTAGCATAGTACCCGGAACATAGTAAAAACACTCAATAAATGCCTCCTGTTCTTAATCTCTTCTTTCTTCTTATTTAAAATTCATGTTTTTATTATTCCTGAATTTTTCAACTTTAACACATTGGTGGTTGTGTGTGTGTTTGTGAGTGTGTGTATTTAACAGATGTAGGTAATTCATTTTAAAAGAAAGCAGGACATTTTAAATATATCACATTGGTCAAGAAAGCTTTCATGGCTTGTATTCTTGTCTTTTGCAATAAGCTTGTGAAATCTTGTTTTGCGGTTAATTTATCATCTAAATTTTGCTTATATATTTCTTCTTGTTCCAGTGGGAACCCTATCTTCTATTTCTTTGGATCCCTGTAGTGCCAAGTGCTATGTTTTGTGCTTATTAGGCATCCAGTAAATATCTGAACAACTCTAGCCTTGCTCTCTTGACCTGGAAATATGGGAGAAACTGTCTAATCTCTCTAGTTATGTCTACAAAGAGCCGTGAGCCTCTGCAGGGAGACAGAGAGAGGTCAAGAGTGATCATTTCCCACTAGTGCAGAAAGCCTCTTGAGTCTCCTCTTCTTTTCCTCCTAGGTCATAAGGAGTTCTTTTTCCTCTTGCCATCGCTTTGTCTTTCAGAACCCAAAGTGAATTTTTGAGGAACAAAGGGAAGACGAAGGCTGAATCACGATTCTATGCTAACCTCCATAGCTGCAGTATTCAGAGATCAAGTATCTGTGTTCAGAAATGAGGATGTGCCTTATGATTAAATGCATTGAGTTATGGCCTCCAATCATGCAATCCCCAGCCTCCTATGAGTATCCATGGTAAAGGGGCATGGAATGTAACCCCTCGTTCCTTTCTTCCCTTCTCCCTTCCCTTCCTTTCCTGTCCTTTCTTTTTTTTCTGTTTAATAATGTTTTTGCTATTTTTGCAAAATGATGTATGCTTATTACAAAAGCAATTCAAGGGGTGTAGTAAAACTGTATTTCCTCTCTTTAAGATTGTCTTCCTGATTTTTCTTAGATCACCTTTAGGACTAAGATAAGGGCTAATTTTCATGATTCCTGCTTGCAATATATGACAATTCTGATGAATATGGTATTCAGGTTGTCTTCAAAGGCTTCACGGTGTCACAGCATTGCCTGTGCTGGGTCTTCAAGATACTCTGCTGATACGCATGGTAATGTATTACCTCAAGATCTCTTCTTCTGTTGGAAAAAATATGCTTAGATGTGAGATGATGAAGTTATAAAAAGTTTTTGATTCCTCTGGGTTGAACCAGCTAATTTAACCTTCCTCTCTACTCCTTGTGTGTCCCTGTAGTCTGTGTTGGTAAGACCTCCGCGGGGGTGGAGCACCACCATTTGCCACTCCAGGATATATGGGTAAAGGTGGCCTCCCTGATGAAATTCTCAAGCCATCTTGAAAAGCAAAGAGTTGTATACTCCTGCATAAATTTTGTTTCACTTTAAAAAAATAGTCACATACATATCCTCATTCACAGAAACAGCTCTCAAGAATCATTGCATAAGATGCCCATGAGACCCTTAGGCCTGAATCTCAAAGTACTGCTTATCTTTTCTTAGCATGGATTATATCTCACTGAGTGTCATCTTATGGATATTCTGGGGGAGGCTTTGAGATTTTCATTACATGAAGTTTATGACTGTGATATCTAGCTGGAAGAGGAAGAAATGCACTACACCACTGCACAGAATAGGCAAACAATAAATACTACTACCTCACATTAAAACCAGGCCAACACTTGAGCACTTTGATTAGGGTGACTTGATTAGCCTTCGTCATAGACCCCCTTAACATCAGGTGACTTGAAGATTAGGAAGGACTTTGAAGATTTTGGGAACTCACAATAGTTAACTTTGCAAACAAGGAATATCACTGGGACTTTGGCAATGTTCCAGGAGGGTTTACATTCCACTATTGCTCCCACAGGAAGCTTTTCTTATAACTTGATTTTTTTTTTCTGTTTAAATCTTTCTTTTCCATGTGAAATTTGTCTTTTTTTTCCTCATCTTTTCCTTGCGCCTATCCTAAGATCTGCTTGATTGTGATGCTACATTCCCTATCTTTCTACCGAGCAAGGAGATAATGAGAAATGCACGTGCTGTGGAATAACAGTTCACACATAGTCACGGATCCTAAAATTGAATCTGAACTTATGAAATGGGCACGAGAGGGGTGGATCAAATGGAAAAATGTGTTGAGAAAGTTTATTCAGCATTTACTGCATGCTGACTACAGACCAGGTGCTGTGCTAAATGTAAGAATATGAACAAGATGGATGTGGTTCCTGCACTCAGGGCTCTGATGGTTTAGCTGGGGGAAGGCAGAGCTGTTATAAAAAGGCAAACTTTGAAAGAAAAAAAAAGCAAAAAAAAAAAAAAAAAGAAAAAGAAAAAAACAAACTTTGGGCAAGTATATCTGAGGGACATAACACAATCTCTGACCTATCTAGAGTTTGTCTATTCCTCCCATGCTCCCTCTCCCTACTCCACTATGAGTCAGTAACCTTATATCAGAGAGAACATTCAGCATTTGTTTTTTTGGGATTGGCTAACTTCACTTAGCATTATCTTCTCCAACTCCATCCATTTACCTGTAAATGCCACGATTTTATTCCCTTTTATGGCTGAGTAATATTCCATTGTGTATATATGCCACATTTAAACAATCTATTCATCTACTGAAGGGCATCTAGGTTGGTTCCACAGTTTAGCTATTATGAATTGTGCTGCTATAAACAATAATGTGGCTGTGTGCCTGTAAAATGCTGTTTTTAAGTCCTTTAGGTATAGACCAATGTGACAGATAGCTGGGTCAAATGGTGGTTGCATTCCCAGTTTTCCAAGGAATCTCCATACTGCTTTCCATATTGACTGCACCAATTTGCAGTCCCACCAGCAATGTATGAGTGTACCTTTTCCCCCACATCCTCTCCAACACTTATTGTTGTTTGTCTTCATAATAGCTGCAATTCTGACTGGAGTGAGATAAAATCTTAAGAGTAGTTTGGATTTGCATTTCTCTAATTGCTAAAGATGATGAACATTTTTTTCATATATTTGTTGACCTTGATTAAATATTCTCTTCTGAGAAGTGTCTATGCAGTTCTTTGGCCCATTTATTGATTAGGTTATTTGGTTTTTTTTAAATGAGTTCTTTGTATACCCTAGAGATTAATGCTCTATCTGATGTGTGAGGGGTAAAAATTTGCTCCCAAGATATAGGCTCTCTATTCACCTCACATATTGTTTCTTTTGCTGAGAAGAAACTTAGGAATAGATGAACTCTAGATTGGTCAGAGGGGTGAGAGGGGAAGGGAGGAGGCAGAAGGTTAGCAATGATGGAGGAATCTGATGGACATCATTATCCAAAGTATATCTATGAAGACACAAATTGGTGTGAACATACTTTATATACAACCAGAGGTATGAAAAATTGTGCTTTGTATGTTTAATATGAATTGTAATGTATTACACTGTCATTTATTTAAAAAAATAAATAAAAAATATTAGCTTATATAAAAAAAGAATTTTAGAATGTGGGGAAAAAACACAATCTCTGAGTTCTGCAAAGTGTTCTTTGGGGTGCTGACTCAAGTTGAAAAGTCTTCCTCAGAACTCAGTTGTCATTGCCATTGTTATGGCTCTTGTTGGGAGACTCAGTTACATTCCTGATACGTATTAACTATCAGGGGGCATGCATAATGTTGACAGAAAATGACTTGCATCTTTAGGAGAAAGTTGTACTACCACATAAGTGAAAATGTTGCCAGAAAGGCAGCAAATCTCAGTGAATGCTAATATTAACAAAATTATTAGAGGGCTCATTTAGGAACAGTGAGCTATTAACCCTTGAATTATACATTTAATAAATTTTACTGGTATAGTCTCATAATTAGGAAAGTAGGAAATGTAACTCAGAAGTCTGTCACAGAGCTTTACTTTCTCACTCGACATCTGATGAATAAACAATCAAATGGGGAGTGAATGGAATAGCATCCCCAAATGTGTCTCTTGAGAAATCTGCCAGTTTTCTGAGATAACCTGTATATTTTTCTCAGTGATTAGTGTCCTTTCTTCTTCCCTTCCTTCCTCCTTTTCCCCTTCTTTCCTTCCTCCCTCCATTCCTTCTTTTCTTTCTTTAGTTTCTGTAGCTTTTAAAGTTATATTAAAATATGTGTACTTCCATAGAAAAGTTTGCTAACCACTGCATATTACCAATATTATTATTGTTATTTCATAGAGTCTAATGAGCAATGACATAAAGGCACATAGGTACCAAAGTTAGGCAAGTTTATTTTGAAAACTATTAACTATAAAACACCAATGCTTCAGGAGCTTTTTCGGCTAAAAAGTACCATAGATGAGGGAGGTATTTTTTAAATGGTTCACCCATTTCACAGATTTAAAAACTGATATTTGGATAATTTCCCAGGTTTTACATAGAAAACCAGAGGCAGATAAAAGCTAAAAAGTCAGGAATTTATTCCCCCATGTTGTGCTTAACCAATTGGCGACAGGCTGTCTCCAGACTATATTTTCTTTTTAATAGCTATAAAGTGAATGAACTCAAAGGACAGTCTAGTGTCTTGCTGCAATTGATATGAAAAAGGACAAGGGAAGAAAAGATTCCTCATTAATGGATTTATATTCTAGTGATAGGGTCAGGGGTTGGAAAGGTCATTTTGAAAAGTAAAGTGAAATATAGAGCAAGCAGGAAAATTATCTTGTTATCTGACTCAGAGACATGAGGCTGCACGTTATCCTCTGTTCGTTTATTTTTTCTCCTAGTTTTCCTTTTATTTTTAGATAAATGTGAGTCAGACAGATGAGACAAGAGTAATTTTTAGAAACTCTCTTTGTAAGCTCTTGGGAGGAGAGTTTTGCTCTTTTAATATATTCTGGTTGGAAGCCTCATTTAACTATAAAAGAAGGAAATCTAGAAGCAAGAAATTGAATCAGAATTTGGGGTAAAATGGTAAAAGCAAATAAAATATATAAAAAATGGAGGTTACCCTCTTTTAATTAAGTACATTAGGTAAATTTAAAACTTAACTGAAAAATTGAAATTGAAGTTCTCTCCAGATTATGAGAGACAGAGATACACACAAAGAGACAAACAGAGAAAAAGACATTGTAACTGAAAGGAATCTTTAGTATAACAAAGATTCTGGGATTAAAAGATAACTGTTTTGGTGATCTGTACTTGGTGACAGGTCCTTTCTATATAAACAACTTAATTTAACTTGCAACAATATTTGACCAGGGATGACCTATTTTTTAAAAAATGTAGATGAGTAATTTCAGGTGCCTAGAGTCTAAATAAGTTGTCCACAGTCTCCAGTCTTGCTGGCTCTGGCTCTTTGCTCTTCTCCCTTTGGAAGGTCCCCTGAGAGGTCTGCTGCTTGGGAATGCAATGAGGAAAGCCAGTTGCACACCACTGGCTACATGTCTAAACGCACACGTGGGTGAGGACACAATGACTCTTAGTGTCCCAGGCACACTCGCAGCACAAGAGAAGGAGGGATCAGCTGTGCTGGGGTGGGGGTGCAGCAGGTTGGTCAGGACATTATGAAAGAGAAACAAAAGTCCATTGAACTGGGTTTTCCTTGTTGATAAGGCATAGCAGGACATCTGAGATGGAGAGGAGGGCAGCCTGCAAGAAATGGCTTGAAACAGTGGCCTGGAGGGTTTTTTTGTAGGTTGCCAGATAATTATAGGTCACTCAAACTTCAGATACACATAAAAAAATCATGTTATCCTATGCAAGATTTGGAATATACTTAAATATTTTATTGTCATAAATTCAAATTTACCTGGACATCTGGAAATTTAATTAGCTAAATGGAGTCATACTATGCATTTGGGCCTGTTGGAATGTGATGTGCAATGCTGGGGGATTGCTAGAGAGACATGTTAAGGCTTAATTATGGAGGAGCTAGTCTTTTTCATGTGCTGGGTAAATAGGAGGAAAAGCAGGATTATCCTATACAATGAATGGGATACTTTGTTCCAATTCTGAGTAAAAATTAATTTGAACAAAGTATTGACTCTAATGAAATGAACTTTTTTTTTGTTCATTCATAAAGCAAAATGACTTACAACAAACTTTTAAATAAATTCCTAATGTCTGATTCTACTTTTTTGACATGAAAGATATGTATAGAAGAAGAAATGCTGGGTTAGAGAGGGGAAATTTAAATAAAACCAGCAGGATAAAAAACAGAAACATTTATATCATATATACAGTATATATGTGTTTCCTGTTTAAATTTTAAGCGAGGCAAAAAAGACAAATGGAATTGTCTTATCCACATATAAATCCTGTCTAAACTAAATCAAAGATATTCTGTTCTGACTCCGTAACATGAAATTCTTCTCCAGAGCCACAGAGGAAGGCATAAAACGGGCACAACTGAGAATCACCCTGAGGATGGCAAGTAGCATTTTTTATATTTACTGAAGTTTTAAGAGTAATCAATTGCATTAAAAGATATTTTATTATTGTATTTATGCTTAATGATGCCCAGTGTCTCTGGGTCACAGAGCCATGAAGCCCACCTCCCTACACTTGGAGAATTCCTTCAACGGAGACATCTGAACATTTCAATATAACATTTGGAAAATAAAATGGTTGGTGAAAGTGGTGACTGCAGACCAATTTAGATTCCTCTCTCCCTCCTCATTAAATATGGGGCTGTGGCTTTTGTTGACTTTTCTTTTTGCCCCAGAAAGGATTTAAGGCAGCTCATAAATATGTGAGAGTCCTATCACTCCTACACATATAGCTGCTCAAGCATTTTGATGATCGTACATTTTAGTTAAAGGCAAAGACTTCTTTATGGTTAGTGTGTGTGCACTTCTGGGGAAAGTTAGTATAATCATTTCATTTCACCAATGATATGACTTTATTCTGATTTCAATTGTGTCTAATGAACAAAGGCACTAAATTCTATAAAAGCCTTAGAACACGAAGCACGTTTTGAAAATTAGATACAAAAATTCTATTTGTATTGGGGAATTTGCTCTGTTTTAATTTTTATTTGATTGGATATTTCATTGTCTTTTGCTTATACCACACTTTGCTTTAGTTGAGATTAAGGAAAGACAAAAATCTAACTATGGTAAACACAATCTGAGTGTCATCAGCAACACTATCAGAGAAAGAAAGAACAAATAACAAAGTAGATGTTGGTCATCATGAATGACTTTGATTCATTATGTTTCTCTGAATTATTTTTTCCTTTGGTAGATATGCTGTGCTATTTTAAAAATAATTTTTTATTAGTGCTCATGGATTACAGTTCATAAAGAGTACGCTAATTTTTTAATCACGGTGTGTTTGAAATTGTGCTTTTCTTGAGAAAAGATCTAAATGTCAGCAAGAATGGGGTTAGGGGTTAGGAAAGCATATTTTTGATGAGAGGGAGAATGCAACATATTGGAATGGGCTGGTTTCCCAATGCTGTTTTCAGTGATTTGGGAGACATCTTGTCAAATGAGCTGGAGTCTTACTGAATCTGATAATGATGACACTAGGCTCCAAATAAGCGTGACATGCTGAATAACTTGTTGAACATCACAGGATGAATTTAATAGGAATACAGCATAAGCATATACAGCTTAATATGAGCTCAGAAAACCAACTGGGAAAATAGTTTGCATTGAAAATGATAAAAACAATGTCCTAAGGCTTGTAGGTAATAGCACATTCAATATAAGTCGACAGAGCATCAGGACTGCTATTAACTTACTAGTATTTAGGTTAGTTTCACAGAAAACTTTGTAGGTTGAGGAAAACATGAGAACCCTGATGTGCATCTCACAGTGCAATGGTCAAATTCATTTTTTAAAATCCTGAGTTCATATCTAAGTGCTGCACTTTAAGAGCCTGTTTTCTGGGCTTGTTGAGAGAATATGAAATCATGTCAAAAGAAGTAAAATAAGTCAATCCCAAAAAACCAAAAGCAGAATGTTCTCTCTGGTGGTGTGGATGTTAGCACACAATAAGGGTTGGGGGAAAGAAGAATAGAAGTTCATTGGATTAGACAAAGGGGAATGAAGGGAAGGGAAGGCAGATGGGAATAGGAAAGGTAGTAGAATGAATCACATATAATTTTGCTATGTTCATATGTAAATATACAACCAAGGTAACTCCACATCATGTGCAACCTCAAGAATGGCAAGTTATTCTCCATATATAAAATATGTCCAGATACATTCTACTGTCACGTATATCAAAAAAGATCAAATAATTTAAAAAAGAACAACTATTGGAATAGAAAATATTTGTCCTGAAGGAGAGAAGAGCTTTATTGTTAAAAAGAAAAATGTTGAGGTTTTGGGTTTAGTTCAGTAGCAGAGCATTTGCCTAGCACATGCAAGGCCTTTTTTAGTCCTTGGCCCTGAAAAATTATTTACACACACACACACACACACACACACACACACACACACACACATATATATACATATGAAAGAGGAAAAGATTTATGTTTTCTGATGTTGAATGTATACAAGAACGGATATATAGATGTTTCCATATAAGAATGACCTTGGAAGCAGTCCTTCACAGACAGAATGGTCTGCCATCTTTTACCTGGAAGGGCTTAAGAGAGATGATTTACATATTCAAACTAGGTCTATAAACCTGTGGCCCTTCTAAATTTGCTATTCTAAGTTTCTGTGGCTATTTGGAATATTTGCATATATTCTCTGGTATACATATGTTCTAAAATAGTTATTTTAGGAAATATGGTGACATTAAAAAAAACAAACAGAAAACCTCATAAAACTAGCTTTTACTATCATGTAGGTAAAGCAAATGGTTGAGTTGATGGAAATTTCAATTTTGATGCTCAGATATCAAAGGCATGAAGCTTGTTTGTGGTTATTGGATCCTCTTGTCTACATATGTGTCTTTTTCAATATAACCCTCAGTATAAAAGGACACAGGGAAAATGAGTTACAAAACCTCCCCAAACAAACAACAAAACAACAACAACAAAACAATATGAAAACAAAAACAAATACAAAAAAACCAAACATCTAAAACCCTGACCAAAGCAATTTCTGGATCTGGGATTCTGGGATGTAGCTTAGTTGTAGAGCATTTGTGTAGTATATCCAAGGTCTTGTGTTCAATCCCCAGTGCCAAATAAAAAAATAGAGTTCCTAACGTACATTAGCTATAACATTTCATCACACTCAGAAGTTTTATGTTGCTTACACTTATGTATCATTGTCTCTTTCTGGCCTTTTAACCTATAATGATAAATCTCTGGATAACAAATACTTGTTTCCAGGAATATTTTATATCATAAAATACACACATGACAAAATAAGCAAGTCCATCCCTTAGAGTTTGTTTCAATGATTAATGGAATCAATTTTCTGATTTCTCTGTTTTTTTTTTCCTCCTAATAATTCCCCCTCTATTTCATTTTTGCTAGCCACCAGCTGGCTTTTTTTCTACCCCACCCCCTTTTTTTGTTCCCACCACATAATGACTTTAAGCTGCAAGATAATTATACAAAAAGATTTGCTCCAAAAGTTACATGGAGCCAAGTATGTCAGCAATGGAAAGAACTAGTACATTTTGTTTTGAAAATAATAAAAAAAAATCCTAGATCTGGCAATTTGTCTACTTAACCCTCCAATACTCTTGTCTGTAGAATTCCAACAGAAAATGCTTGCTTTTCCTTTTCCATCTATCTCTAAAATTGCGAGGTAAAATTTGTGGGCATCTTCAAATTGCATCTTTTGTAAAATACTGTAGAACATTAAATTATAGTACAAGTGTGTATAATAGCTATGCTATTAGATGATTAGATGACTAGGATATGGTGCATGCATTGGACTTTGTATAACTAGGAATCAAAATCACACTAAGAATTTTGATTTATTCCTTAAATTAAAAAAAACTTGGTATCAAATTTTCTTTGTATCTTGCTTCCTTTTCTTTCTTATCTTAATGTTATTACAAGGTACACTGAATTCCAGATTTAGAGATCAGTTGCAAAAACTCGAGCCAGACTTGTCCAGCTAGGGTTATCTCAAATTGTTGTTTAGATAATGAAACCTTAGGTAGAAAAATAAGAGATGGATTGCCTGCACAGTCTTCTCAATAATGCCAGCCAGTTCAGTTCACTGCATTCCAGGTAGGATACCCAGGAAGAGTTGACCCTCTGCATTCAGCTTGTGCCCTAAGATATAACCCCTTGGGAGTGTGGCAAAATGCATAAGAGTCAGATAACCATGCAGAAAGAGCTCCATCTTTAGCTCTCCAGGAGACTAAAATGGAGACTGTCCTGTTATCCTATGTTCCAGTAAACTCCCCCCATATTGAGGGCTTCCTCCAAAGCATTTCAGTGTGTACTGTGTTGTCTAACTAAAGAGCAAATTTGTACATTCAAAGCATACATTTTTGGGAAAACAAAGCCCTGCTCAAATATGAGGTCTTGTGGCTACATATCATTTTAATGGAGCTACATATATAACAACATAACTTTTAATTAAGTCATGTAAAAGCTTAGACCCTGCAGGTTGCAAAGGATTAAGTTCTATCCTAATTACTCTCTCAGCAAAGCCAGTGGAAAATTAGATGCATCCCACCAGGCAATAAATATATCAGACTACACAAAACTTAAAGTGGAGAACAATCAACCTCTTTTCTTTGTTCTTTCAAAGGAGAAGAGGATTAAACCTTTTTAGAAAAAGATCAAGAGCATTTTATGGGAAATTCAGAAAAAAAAACACCCTATTTGGACTGAAATCAAAATGTTATGAATAGTACTTTCTAAGTAATGACACATATCAGCAGTATTTGTAACCATAAGAACAATGTGATAAATTTTAATCACTGGGGACTCCAGCTCTGTGGGAAGTGCTTACTACACAGACATCATTTATAGGTTTCCAGTTATGACCTATGTCTAAAAGACATTTTAATGATAACTGAAGAAAGTAGATAGATTGTCTTCCTCGAGTGTTGAAGTTCCTGCTTGTTGTCATCCTCAGCTCTATGAAAGAGCAGAGGCTTTCAAAGGTCCTCTTCAGTCGAGCAGTCAGGGTACAAGACCAAAGGGATGGAACATCTAAGATAAAAAAACGCCAAAAACGTACACTCCTCAGGATTTCCTGTGGGAGTCTGACCAAAATAAAGCAATATTAATAAATATAAATTCTGGAACACTATTATCAACAGAAACAGGGTCTTGAAATGTACCCTTGAAATTCTTCTCGTTTCCTCAGGCAGGTCAACTATTTCAGTGTAACTGTGCAAAATGTTAGACCTCCTGACAGGGACAATTGCTTTAAATTATATTAAAGACTCAGAGACTCTAATAGACATGTTAGAGGAAAGACTTTAATTTGTTGGATGCTCTAAATCTTTAAGCTCACTCAGGGTCCTTTGGCCCCTTGACCTTAAAAACATTTTGGGGAGAAAAAAAAATGTACTTTCAAAGCATCTGAACATTAAAAGACATGCATCGGTCAATGTGCTTTTTATTGCTTTCCTTTTCTTGACTACATTTTTGGGAAGAAAGGACATTCAGGTGATACAGAGGGGACACAAAGATGACAGCAATAGAGAAGACATGTGCGCTTAGAAAATTGTCTCATTCCTTCAGTTCTCATCCCCATAATTTGAAAAACAAACCCTTGAATGTAGCTCAGAGTCAGATAAAATTCCTGATCCAAGGTTTCTCTGATTTGTGTTGATGGCCTCCCCTGGCTTCCAAGTCATTCTGAAGAAGCAAATCATCTCTCTCAGTCAGGAAAGAGCTTTCCTGTAATGGCTCCTTCTGACATTTGGCCACCAAAAGCATGAGGAATTGGAATACCTCCTGGCTCTTTTATTTCTCATTGAATCCTGGTTTCATAACACTTTTTACACCATGGGATATAAATTTCCTTAATACAATTAAGGAAAACTTCACTCAAATTTAATCATTTTAAAGCCAGTTTAGGTTAAGATCTCTTGCTTTATAAGGTTATTTTCCTAATAGGACTAATCTCAAATATGTTTGATTTTCTCAGATTTCTACATAATCAATAGCATACTAAAATTAGAGTGTTAAGAAGAGAAAAAAGCAAGTAATCTCTCTTCTTTTAAAATTTTTTAAAAAATATTTTTTTAGTTGTCAATGGATGTTTATTTATTTATCTATATGCAGTGCTAAGAATTGAACCCAGTGCCTCACACATGCTAGGCAAGTGCTCTACCACTGAGCTACAATAACAGCCCACTATTCTTACTTTTAAGAGTAGATAAAGGGGCTGGGATTGTACTCAGCGGTAGAGCGCTCTCCTAGCAAGGGGCGGGGGGGTCCCAGGTTCAATCCTCAGCACCACATAAAAACAAAAGCATTGTGTTGTGTCCATCTACACCTACAAAAAAAAAAAGAGTAGATAAATACACATAACTCTATAGACTTCAGTTTTTTAGGTGGTAGAATGCTTAAATTTCCTCTCTCAAAAGTGACTTCTTTAAAAGGAATGAGTGAAGTGGTAGTATATCAAAGATAATGATAGAATCACCAAACATGTCACTAGATCCAAATTTTAGACCTCCATGAACTCTCATTATTACTGTCTTTTTAAATTATTTCTATATTAAAATGTAAGATCTGGTGTAAACCAATCAAATAAGATACTTACAAATCAAATTTTGCAGTAGGGTACATTAAAGCACCAATATTCGTGTTATGTTATTACTTTTAAAAGATCAGACTAGCATCCAACTGTTTTGACTATACAATGAAAGGCCAAGGTCCAGTTCACCAAACAACTGTTCTAAAAATATATGGCCCTTCTTCAACCTGGCTGAGCTACAAACACCATTCATAACTTGGCTCTGAATGAAGGGGCTCAAGTCAATTTAAGACATTGAAGTCATAGAATTTTCTCATTTTGGGTGATCTTAATAAATCTAGACCTCTGGCTACATCTCCCATATCACCAAAAAATGATTCTATAACCTGCTTATTCTTCCAACCCAGGTCTCCAGAATTAGTGGTTTATTTGTTTTGTTTGTTTGCTGCTACAAAACACAACTATGGTTAGCGTTTGTTGTTGAATTTTTTTTTTTTCAAATTCTTTCCCTTGGTTTTTAAAGGAAGAACTCTAACATAATGGGATGTCATGTCAGTGGAAACACTTTTCTAAATGCCCTTTATTTTCTCTCAGTCTGCTCTTTCAAGAATGCTTATCTTGGGAAAAAGGACCCTATCATGAACTGAGTGTCTGTAGAGCTGTTGAAAATCTTGAATGATTAAAAAAAAAAAAAAGCAGAAGAATGACACCCAGCACCAACTTCCTGGTTAGGTGAACTGATCACGCATTCTCTGACTAATAAACTACCTGCAGATTAGCCATGAGAACTAGCTATTTAGCCATAGCTATGGCCTAGCATAGCTGTGAGAGTCTATCAACTCAAGAAGTCTTTTGAACTATAGAACACTTTTAATCTTTTGGTTTTGATTGAAATACCATGGTTGAGCCTTTTCTCTGTTCTCTATTTTATGGCTGTGGGTAAAGTTAAGACAAAGGATCTCTTCAATTATTTATTTAATTCAAAGTCTCTGTGAATCAGGCAAATTGCAGGGCATAAAAATTGCGTTGCTATTTCAGTTTACAAGAGCTTGATTACAATTCTAGCATGCTGACTAAAAAAGATGGAACTATAGTAATCAACTCTCTTACTGGACAAGGGAAGGTTAGTAGAAGGAAGGAGGGGCAAGAGGGTGGATGGATTAATAATATCTCGTAAATGGAGAGTCATATCTAAGTTTTAGAACCGGCATATTTATCAATTGCTTTTGACTTTTTCATTCAGGGGGGAGGTATGTTGTTGAACAGTTAATCCAAACCAACCTGGACTTTTCAAATCCCCACTCTAATGAGAAAGGCTTGTAAGAAAAAAAAAATCTGAATTTGTACAGATTTGAGAACTGATGCAAGACACTGAGTATTAAGGTTTACAGACTTTGAAGCTCAGATCCTCCCCACACACATCACACACATCATTCCAACACTCACAGTTTAACTCTGATGAATGGCTCCACTGAGACAGAAATTATTCAACAGTGTCCCATCCCCTTCCTCATCCAAAACCTCCTCCATGAATAGGCCCTCTTGAAGGCCTTTGTGGTCAGGGAAGAGAAGCAACCACATCAAGGGCCAGCAATCAATCGTCTTTGATTATCTGCATTATCACTGCCCGGAAAATAGACTCACAAATCCTCCTAACCCCAGAAAGACAAATGATCAATTTTCTAACATTCATCTTCAATTGAGCAGGATCTTTGTTTCAGTTTTCTTCAAATTTAATCCACATCATTTAAAACATCATTTGATTTAGGTAGGGTTTTGTGTGTCATAGATTCCAAGGTGAAATGAAATTTTAATTATTACAAACAGAAAGCAACCACAACATTTCTATCTCCAAATTCCTTTTCCTTCAATTTTCTTTGACTGTATAAAATAAAGTGTGGCTTTATTTTATACTGGGGTCAATAGCAGTCCACTGTGGAAAGGATGTCTTTTCTCTTTAATATAACTTTGTTGCTATCTTCAAATTACATGAAACCAGTCACCAATTGGCCCCCAATTTCAGTTTCACAAGAACATGGTAGAACGTGAAAGATCTTTCTGATTGTCAAAATGGAAAGATTCCTGTAGTACAGCACACAATTTCATTTTCAAGTAAAACAGTTTCAGCTCTATTATGAATGACTGGAATTTTAAAGACAACAACAAACCATTCAGATATTTTTCCAAGACTCACAATCTGCAGCCTTCTCATTTAGCCAAACCTCCCACTAGACAAGTAGGAAAGATAAACAAAGCAACAGACCCCTGGGTTGTACACATTGACAAGATTGCAGGCCCTTGGATTAGAATGCTTCATCCCCAGATCCAGTGTCTCCCAGGAGGACCTCGAGTAGGAGGAAGGAGGAAGCATGAGGTTAGGAACTTAGAAGATTGGGCAGATAGTCAAAGCACTGGATGGATGGGGCAGCCTGTAATTCATTAGCAGAGGCTCTCCCAGGGGCCCTGTAAACTTCCTAAAGCCTGCAAAGAAAGCTAAGTTCTCTCATGGTCAGGCTTAGCATTATGCCTGTACCCACTGCTGGTCAGGGAGTTGCTCACAGTGTGTTGGGAAGAGACAAGCACCCATTGGAGTGCAAAGCCTTAAATCAACATTTGCTGAATTGAAGAGCTCGTGAAAAATATCATTGCCATGGTTGCTCTCATGCAAGAGGCAAAAGGAGAATAGGAAGGAAAGAAAATGTGTACTGTGACATTTAAAGTATCATTTTTAATTGATCAGATGAATTCTTGATTTTCTAGTAGGCACAGGGTGCCTAAGGCATGCTTCAGAAAGGTAGGAAAAAGTTCTTTATTTTGGGTGAGGAATTTACTGTCATCATAAAAGTGATAATGTAAAATGTAGCGATATAGGTGTATTTTACTGGCAATTCAAACACCATGAGAAACTATATTTTTAGGATAATCGATTACAGTAAAAGTTGATTAACATATTTCATATTTTTATGCAAAACAGAATTGGCTTTAGCCTTGGAATATAATAAATAGGGTTTTTTCCCCTGAGCCTGAGAAACATGGAAAGCTGTGTGGACATTTTTAGGTGTGATTGTTTGCTGAATTACAGGACACCAACCATCCCTGGACAGGTCCATTCCATGCCAGCACCACGCTCCTGTCTCAAATCTGTATGGGAGCCATAATCGTTCCCCCATAATTTTCCAAACATCCCTGCACCCAGGAGTCAACAAATACTAATATACGATTTAAAAGTGGAGGATTCAAAAAATTAAAGTCAACGTTTAATCAGACAGGAAGCTGTGCCAGAATCAAGATTATTTACAATGCTCATGGATTTATTGATAAATTATCTACTTAGGTTCAAAGGCTGTAAGAAATCTTTATAATGGCTGATATCCTTACAGGTTCCACTCCACTTCATGTTCTTGTGTAATATAGTCTTTCTTTTGGTCTAAACCTGCATACTCACCATCCCCAAATATGAGGTCAGTTTGCAATTTTGGTACCAGTTTTCATAGTTTGCATGCTGACAGTGTCCTCCCAATCATATATTTTCAAGTATACTCTGTTCAATAAAAGATTCCTCCCACATCGAAAGCTGAAATGGTCTCCCTTTCTTTCCCTATTCAGCTACTTGTCCTGGCACTCATTGATTTGCACTATCTCAAGAGTGTGTCCACCTTGTAAACACCTCAACAACATACAGCAGACCTCATCCTCCTTTGTGTTCTGCCCACCACTGCTTGTCACAATTTAATACATAGTAGGGCCTTAGAATTGGTTCTCCAGTTTTATTGTTGAATCACTGAAGGGTATACAATCTCAACCAAAGGCATACTGATTAATTCAAATTAATTTACCTTGTTCACTCCAGACCAAGGCAGAGCACAGCTTCAAGCAACATGGCTGTGCTGGGGAACATCTGGGAAAGAACAACAGAGACATCAGTCTGGCTTGCAATGGTCAGGAAATGAAGTGGCTCATTCCTAGCAACGGCCCATTTTGTATTTTGGAGGCAGAGATATAAACAATGACAGACTCTGTTAAAAGCAGCTGTACTCACAAATCTCCCAACAAGCTTCATATGTGCAAACTACAGGAAGAACTCCTGGTACCATATTGGGCTTCTCAGTCACACACAGAGAGAGGAGCCATCACTGTCAGTAGTGTCATCTTTGACTGCGACACAGAACAATGTGTCCATATCCCATTCGCCATGTGAGTGAAGGTGGAAGAGAGATGGGGTGGGGTCACTGACTCTGGCAGGTCATTTTTTGAAAAATGTCCTTTATTAACCCTCTGCAAAATCTGAATAGAAATTCCATCCTTGAGCACCCCCCACCCCCAAAAAAAAGAAAAGAAAAAAAAAAAGAAAAAGAAAATCTAAGTTGAAAATACTCTTCAAATTAAATCCACACTAATTTTATAGATTACCTCTTTCTTCAGGTTTTATTTTTTTTCTGAGTGTCTGCTGATTGGTTGTCAGGTTGTTTGGGTTATCGCCTTCCCATCTGAACGTTTTATTGTGAAAGCGCAACATGTGAGACCTAACATGATGTATTAGGCATATAAGTAATCACGGAAAAATGTAGTTAAGCCCATGGATTCTTTGGAAATATGCATAAATATTTACAAATTATAGATTTAAATCCAACTTTTTCTGTAAATGAAATATATCTCATTTTTTTTTTTTTTTTGTAAATGAGAAACATCAAACTGAAGAAGGCAGCAGAACAGCAAAGCATTCGTTTACTCTGGAAAGTGATTCACAATCCCTGTTACCAAATAATTACACATAATTTTCCTAACTCTAACACTTTTGCAGATTTACATATCTTTTGCACATCTGAGTATTTATTTATTTATTTATTTATTTAGAGCTTTAGGTAATTTGGGAATGAATTTTGTTGATCAACTGTATATCGGGACAAGGCCATTTGAAGTTGATGTTTACTTAAATGTTAAAGACACTATTTATCATATCTCTGGCTTCTTGAGTTTATGATTCATGGCTTACGATACCAAATTTCCAAATAGTTGATTTTTATGACCCATTTTCATCCTCTTCCTGGAATTTTCCTCAATACAAAGAAGTGAAAGCAGAATTTGTCTATATGTTAGCAATATGGACAATGAATGTTCGTGTAGAAGTGACCCCCTCTAGAGTGGGCCACTGATCAGAATGTTTTCAATAGCCACTGGTTTGTGTGGTTGGATTACATAGCAAATCCTATTTGGGAAAAGTAATTTTTAATTTAGAAGAGATATTTTTCCAATAGTCACCCATGGCTATTATATGACCTTTTGTTAGCAGCTCACATTGATTGACCAATCATCTAAAACATCTAGAGAAAAACAATACAAAGAATGGGTAAACTGCACATGGAGTCAGTGGGAGAAGAACATTATTTTGGAAGTATAGAGCCTGAGCTACATAAATAATAAAAAATTATTTTGTCCTTTTTCTAGAATCCAAAGATAAGTATGACTGGTAATGGCATTTTCTATTTTATAAGTGGACTTATAGTAATTATGTCATTTCTACTCATACTTGTCAGTTAGCTGGAGTGATACACATGTAGCAGTGAATGGCAGTGTTGTGCAGAGTGATAAACCACAGTGCCTCTCTTATTACACAGAAGTGCCTGCAAAGAGGGGAATACACAGTAGTTCCCCTTAATGAATGATTAAGAATCCTTTCTAAGGGTAGATACAAAATAATTGGACTATTTTGATTAAATTAATACATTCCATAAAAATGGGCAGAACCTAGGTGTATTTTTTTTTTCAAAAAGGCAGCACAAATACTTTTTTGACCTGAATTAACTGGTTTTTGTAGTTAATAATATAGAAGGACTATATTCATGTGTAGAAAAATACTCCTAGAACTAGGAAGGTGGGTTTTGAAAGAAGTATATACAGAGATCAATGGAGATGGATTTCCAGGGATTTGGAGTTGCTTGCTCTTTCTCATGATAATTAGGTGACATTAGGTATCTACTTTTGAGGGTGACACATTCAGATGCTAGAGAAAGTACCTTACAAGAATGACATATGGAATTAAGACAAAAAAAGTGTCAGTTCTCACTTATATACCAATAATGTTAGCCAGAATTTGGCACATCATACTTCTCTCCCTTTTAGATTAACAGTATCCATCTTCAAAAATGATTTTTATGAGCAGAAAATATATTGAGAAGGGCAAGTAATAATACTTTTGAATTCATTAAAAACAACAACAACAACAACAACAACAACAACAACAACCCATTATGACCATTCTAAAGCATGAAACTTTACCAAGAATCTCAGGTTCAGAGTCTTTGCAGGGTTGAAAGGCATGTGACAAATAGGTGGAGGTCAAAGATCCATTTTTCAAGCCTTGCTTCAAATGAAATAGTAATGTGGAATAAGGAAGTATCTTTACACAGAAATTCAGTCTCATTAGGATGGAGGAGCCTGTGTATGGTTTTATTAACCCCAACCTGCTTTTCAGCTTCATGTCTATCACACAATTACCCACCCACTCTCCTCAAACTGGCCTGAATTGCAATGGCTGTTCACATGAATGGATTTGTCATACTGAATCCACTATTTTTATTCATTGAAATGGGAAATAAATATAAGCATTTGTAATATAAAAAGTAATCAGAACATATAGATTAGATGATAAATTTCCCTTTTTCCTGTAGAAGTTAGTTTTCTCAATAGCGTCAATTTATTTTTTCATGAAATGACTGAGAGCTTGCTCTATGTTGGGCGATATTTAAGACACTGTGAACATCACACAGCAATACAGAGTCCATGTCCTAATGGAATTTACATTCTAGTAGGAAGATGAACAATAAAAAGGAAACAACGAAACAAATAGTTTAATATCTAGTGATGCTATGAAACACTCTGAAGACAAAAGTGGAGAAAGAGAAGTTGTGACTGGCAAGAAACTACTTTAGAAAATGTGGTCAGGAATTCTCTCTAAAGTGAAAATTGAAGAAGTATTTAACAGAAGAGGACAAATTCCATTAGAAGTACCTTGATATACCAAGATTTGTGTTATTTTTCAGGTATAAGACTCTCTGACACAATAATGTGTGGCCATCATACTAAACATAGGGGTGACATCTGTAAGGTGATTGACATTGTTACTTCCTGGCAATAATAACTTTTTTCAATGATGGTAAAAAATCGTGTAACATAAAATTTACCATCTTTACCATTTTTAAGTGTTCAGATCAGTAGCATTAAATATATTTGTATTATTATGCCCCTGTTCTCCAGAACTTTTTCATCTTACAAAACTAAAACTCTATACCTGTTAAGACCCAGAGTTCTAGGAATTCTTTCTGTATTTTGGATATTAACCCTTTACCAGATATATTACTTGACAAATATTTTTTCTTATTCTGTAGCTCATATTTTCTCTTCATTAATTGTATCCTTACTGTGCAAAATTTTAAATGCCTGATATAGTCCCACTTGTTGATTTTTACCTGTATTTTTGGTCAATAATTAATATCTAAATCCAACATCATAATTTTTCCCCCTGTATTTCTCCTTATATAGTTTGGGGTCTTACTAATTTATTTCTGTTTAATTTTTTATACATAATGTAAGAAAATGATCTAATTTTATTATTTTGAATGATGATATCCAGCTTTCCAATAGCATTTGTTGAAGAGACATATGATCTCCCTATTAGGTGGTCTTGGCACTTTTGTTTATTTGACCATATATGTTAGGATTTATTTATGGGATCTATATTCTATCACATTGGTCTGTATCTTTATCATTATTCCAGAACTTCATTCTTTTGATTAGCTTTGTAATATGTTTTGAAACTAAGAAGTGTATATTTCCAATTTTGTTTTTCTCTAAAATTATTTTGGCAATTTTGGGTTTCTTAAGATTCCATATATATTTTAGGATGGATTTTTCTTTTCTGGCCAAAAGTCCTCTTGGTATTGGATTGGAATTTTGTTGAACATATAAATTGTTTGGTAGTAGTGACATTTAATAATGTTGTCTTCCAACCCGTGAACATGGGATGTTTCTATTTAGTTATGTTTTCTTTCAGCAATGTTTTATATAGTTTTCAGTGTACAAATATTTTACCTCCTTAGTTTTATTATCAAGTATTTTATTCCTTTTGATGCTATTGTAAATGGAATTGTTTTCTTAATTTCCTTTTAAAGTTGTTTATTGTTAGTACGTGAAAACAATTTATTTCTGTGCATTGCTTTTATATCTGCAATTCTGCTGAGTTTATTACCTCTAACAGTTTGTGCATGTGTACATCCATGTGTGTGTGTGTATGTGTATGTGTTTGTGTGTGTGTGTGTGTGTGCGTGTAAGATCTGTAGGGGTTTTCTATACATAAAGTGATGTGTTTTTTGCAAGCAGATGGTTTTTTTTTCTTCCTTTTCAATATGAAGTCTTGCTTATTTGCTCTGGGTAGGACTTGCAATACTGTGTCAAGTGAAGGTGAAGAGTCGGCACCTACTATGGTGGTGGTTTGAGTGTATCCCCCAAAGATCCATGTGCTAGATACTTGGTTCCCAGAGTGGTGATGTTGGTGTGGTGGGACCTTTAAGAGGTGGGTCTTAGTGGAAGGTGGTAAGGTCATGAATGCACCACCCTCAGAAATAATTGATTCTCTTCTCTTGGAGTGAATTAATTCTTGTGAGAAGTTCAACTATTTCGCCTCCCAGCTATGATGCCATCTGTTATTGGCCCTCACTAGAGTCAAGCAGATGCCAGAACCAGGATCTTAGATCTTCAAATCTGGGAGCTAAATTAACCTCTTTCCTATAAGCATTACCCAGCATTAGCTACATTAGTTTAGCAACAGAAAATGCACTGAGACAGCACCTTTGTCTTGTTCCTGATCTTAGAGGAAATGCTTTCAGTGTTGTATCATTGAGTCTGATGTTAGCTGTGGACTTTTCATAGATGGGCTTTATTATGCTAGGGATGTTTCCTTCTGTTACTAATTGTTGAGAGTTTTTATCCAGAAAGGTTGTTGAATCTTATAAAATACTTTTCAGCATCAGTTGATATGATCACTTAGTTTTCATCCTTCTCTTTGTTAATACAGTGCACTAAAGTGATTGATTTTCATAGGCAGAACCACCCTTCCATCCCAGAGATGAATCCCACTAGGTTGTGGCATATAGTCCTTTAGTTTCCTTTTTGGGTCTAGCTTTGGTGTCAGGGAAATGATGGTTTCATAGAATGAATTTGGTAGTGTTTCCTCCTCTCCAATTCTTTGGGAGAGCTTGAGTAGGATTCATACTAATTATTTTTTAAATATTTGGTAGAATTCTGTAGTGAAGCCATCCGATCCTGGGTTTTTCTTTGTTGGGAGGATCATGTGTGACCACTGGTTCAATCTCTTTACTAGTTTTTGGTATATTAAAAATAATTTTTCAAAATGAACTTTATGGAAATATAGTTCACATGAAAGAAAATGTACCCAAAGTTCCATGTGTTTCTGGCTAGTGTTCTACCAGTACACTAGTAGGCTTTTGAAACCTGTACTTTATTTTTAAAATGTCTTATTACATAACAACTCACTAAAAGCCAATGAATAGAATAAAAATGACCTAAGGACATAAACCACAAGATGAGATAGACGCTTAAATCAGGTCCATGGTGGAGAGAATGTATCTCTAATACTTAAAAAAAAAAAATAATGCTTCCAACTTTCATAAGGAATTGAGAACTAAAAGAACAGCAATACATTTTTAACTTATTGAATTAAATAAATTTAAATTTGACCCACATTTGTGAATTATTCACTGTCAGGTGCTGGTAAGATCCAAGGACAGAGACTATTTAGATTTAAAAAAAACTTAAAAGGAGAGTGGAAGGTAAGCATGTGAAGAGTTAAGTAGCCACTAAAAAGGAGGTAGTGGATGGTGGAGTGAAAGAGGACTGGCTCAGTGTGTGTGTGTGTGTGTATGTGTGTGTGTGTGTGTGAGAGAGAGAGAGAGACAGAGAGAGAGAGAGAGAGAGAGAGAGAGAGAGAGAGAGAGAAAGAGAGAGAAAGATATGTAAGATAGTGAGGATTGGTCTCCTCATGACATCTCTTTCAAGGGCACCATGATTGTTGACTTGTAAAAATGGTTCAGTCTTTCTATTTGGCAGCAAGTCTACAGGAGATATTTCTGCTGCAAGGTTATAAAAGTAAGGGTGGTAGAATGAAACAAAATGTGAGTTGTAGTAGAAGATAGAGGTAAGTGTCCAAACTCTGAACTTTTTGCCTAATGCTCTTGAATTCTTCTGCTTGTGAGGTCTTACTTTTTCAACCCTATGAATTCAAGACTCCTTAATACTGACCCTCACTGAAAGGCAAAGATCAGAGAAAGAGGGGAACAAAGAGGGAAGACAATTGACAAAAGGAGGACATTCTTTATCTGCATGCTATAGTCATGGGTAGGACTGCAGCAAATCCTGGAGATGGGGAGTGTGCACCTGCACTCTAGTGTTTGTAAATGTGTCTGTGAGGCAAGCACATTTGGAGCTGGAGTCTCTAAGCAGACTGAACAATTCCAGAGAGCTGGCAGGTCACAGAGAAGCATTAAAAACAGCTTACTTCCTCTCTATAAAGGAGGAATTTGCTGCTCTGCAACACAGGGCAGCTATTATTTGTGCAAATGTCATTGAACTTAATGGATATTTTATAATCCCCATTTTATTTGTCCTCTCTGCGATAGTCAGTCCTCGTTCCCACAAGATTCTCCTCTTTTGGCTTCCATGATACTTCGGTTTTCTGGTTTTCTTCCTCTCTGCATGTTTTTTCTCAGGCTACTTTGCCAGATCACCTCCCTCTTCCCATGTCTGAAATGTAATTTCTTCCCATCTCTGACATGTAACATCACATTGTGTATCTGGTTTTGGCTTCCTTTTTCCTTCCATGCCATATGTTTTTAGGGTTTCCTGGTAGATTTCTTCTATTCCCGTGGTTTCAACTCTCTGTCTGTCTGTCTTAATTTATTTTGTGTTGCTAAAACAAAATGTTTGAGACTCAGTGCCTTGCTTGCAGAGAGATTTATTTGGCTCATGATTGTGGGAGTTACAGTACGGTACCAATGACCTGGCAAGAGCCTTCTGGCTGTAACACAACCTGGTGGAGAAGTGGAAAGGGAACCAGGCACATGGAGAAGAGATCCTATGGCAGGACTGAACTCAAAGTCCTGGCAGGGGCCAGTCTCAATATATTTTTCAGTTACGGGATAAAACCCAGGACCTCACATGTACTAGGTAAGTGCTGTACTGCAGAATTATATCCCCAGCCTGTCAGACTTTTAATAAAAATCCACTCTTATAGGAACTAACCCACTCCTACTAGCAATCAACCCCCCATGATGGTATTAATCTATTCACCAGAGTGGAGCCCCCATGACCCAGTTACCTTCACCAGGTCCTCCCTCCCTTAGGATTTCCATCACTTCAACACTAGAGATCAAGCCATCAGCACATGAACTTCTATGGAGCAAACCATATCCTAACCATAGCAGTCTCTCTCTCTCCTTCATTTATCATTCCATCTTCCCTTGGATTTCCCACAGAAGCCTCAAATGAAAGCCATTTTATTCCAAATCTGCTCCTCTTCCTTTGTTTCTTTATTCCAAATGGTGCATTGTTCATCTCATAATGCAAAACAGCATTTTCAGCCATACTCTTCCCATATGTAAACTCCCAATGTTTGACTAAATCATAGATCCTAAGTCCTTGGGACCTCTCAAATTTGTCCACTTCCTTGCATCTCCACTGTCCCAACCTTTGATAAAGCCATCAGCTTCTTGCCCAAGGATTGTTGGAAGTATCTTCTACGCCCCTTGCCTAAAGTCTTTGATTCCTATGTCATCTATTCTACAAACTGTGATCTCTCTAAAATGAAATCCTCTCCATACTGCTGCTCCCCACTGTTCTCAAGACCTGCCAGGCTTCACAACATGGTGCACGGGCCCTTCACTAACTTAGCCTTATTTCCCTCTTCAGTCTTCTCTCTTGCTCCATTATCCCCAGGTCTGCCTACCCTTTGTGCTCCAGACCTTTTGCACTCTCCCCCATGTTTCAAAACACAGTTACTTAAGCACCCCTCGGTTTAGGTTGAGCACTCCTCCTATGTGATTCCATGGAACAGAGCCGTTCCCTCTCTCTGGTATCTTATTGTACTGAAGTTATGTGCTTGTTTGTCTGTGGCTTCCAATGAAATCTAAGAAATTGCCCTGTCCATAAAGGTAGTAATTTTTAGATATGTAACTGCTTTATAACTCAAGTCTTTCCTACTGCTCCTGATTTATTTTTTTCCTGATAGATCTTTCTGGTATCTCTACTTATTTCTGTAAAAAAATAATGTTTTACTTATTGTGCCTATCCTCTATTTCCATACCAGATGTGTTTAGTTTTTCCTGATAGATTTCTTCTATTCCCATGGCTTAAGCTCTGTCTATCTTAATGCATTTTGTGTTGCTAAAACAAAATGTTTGACACTTGGTGCCTTACTTGCAAAGAAATTTACTTGGCTCATGAAGTCCAAATAGGATGGTACCAATGACCTGGCAAGGGCCTCCTGGCTGTAGGATTTCACATCAGGCTAGACCAGAGCATGTATTAGTTTTCTAAGGAATGAAAATCTAGATCTGTTAATGCTTTCAAATAGTGATGGAATACACAAATCTATTTTTAAAAATTGTTCTTTTTAGGTATACATGACAATAAGTATGTTTTGACATATTATACATACATGAAGTATAATATATTCTAATTAGGATCCCATTCTTGCAGTTGGACATTATGTGGAATTTCACTGGTCATCTACTCATATATGAACATAGGAAAGTTATGTCTGATTAATTCTACTGTCTTTCCTATTCCCCATTCCTGTTCCCTTCCCATAATTCCCCTTTGCTAATCTAACAAACTTCTATCCCCTGCTCCCCAAATTGTGTTTTAGTTTCCACCTATCAGAGAGAACATTCGGCCTTTGGTTTTTTGGGACTGGCTTATTTTACTTAGTATGATAGTCTCCAGATTCATCCATTTACCAGCAAATGCCATAATTTCATTCTTCTTTATGGTGGTGTAATAGTCCATTATGTATATACACCACACTTTCTTTATCCATTCATTTGTTGAAGGTCACCTAGGTTGATTCCATAGCTAAACTATTGTGAATTGATTTTCTATAAACTTTGAGGTGGCTGCATTACTGTAGTATGCTGATTTTAAGTCCTTTGGATATATACCGAGGAGTGGGATAACTTGGTTAAATGGTGATTCCATTCCAAGTTTTCTTAGGAATCTCCCTACTGCATTCTATAGTGGTTGCCCCAATCTGCAGTCCCACCAGCAATATATAAGTGTGCATTTTCCCTTACATCCTCACAAACATTTATCATCATTTGTATTCTTCATAATTGACTATGTAAATCTTTATGACACTCTGTGGCTCTAGTTTTCCTCTACCATGTTTCCATTTCTTAATTATTATTTTTTTTACAAACTATTTGTGGAAAGCAAAAGAAGCATTTCTTATCCATTGCTTCCAGAACAATTTCACTCTACCTTCCCTCTTTTTGATGCATTTTCATAAAAGTGGCAGGTGATGACATATGTCACTACATATTAATAATTTTATAATTCATAATTGGCATTTTTCTGCTAAGCCAGGATGCTGAGATATTATGCTCTTTCCAAAAAATTGGAGGTTAATAGAGCTGTTAGCTGATTGCACGGTCTGTCACATCTTTGTACCACTCTATGAAAATTAACTGCCTGTGTCAGTGGAAGGGTCCTAGACCTGTGTTAACATTTGCAAGGTAATAAGTTTAAGGAAAATTTAGCTGTGGTCTTTCTACCACTCTGCCTCAGTGTTTATACTTTATACTAAACATGTCTATAATATTATATGTTTCATATTTCTACATTTTTACAAGGTCTTGATGAAAAGGAACATCATGTCTGTCCATCTGAAAGCAGCACTTGTACCCTCATATGCAAGATAAGTAGATGTTTTATGACATCTTCATACATTTAATTATTTTTGGTGCATCAAAATTCAGCCTCCTCAATTGCACATGTAAATATTTGGGTCTAAAAGTTATTGTAATTCTAGTATTTTTGTGATAAAATCTTTTCAGCAGGAATAAAGGGATGTCAAATTCAGTTTATAAGCCAGGTGAATGTTAAGTGCTAAAGGTCTGCAAAGTTTTATAACATTGTAGCTGTGTTGGCAAGTGTGATATTGCATACCACGTGTTTATTTAAATTTATAGTTTTCCACATTGAAATCAGCTTTCTTCCTCTTACTCTCATGCTTATGCAATTTAAGTAGAGATTACCTTCATATTTCCTGTTTATATGTTTAAAAAATCTCAGCTCATCTCAAAAATATGATTCCTTTTCTTTGCTTGTACAATATAGACTAAAATGGAATAAAGTTTGAGATTATTGTCAGAAATTAGTATCTTTTAAGGTATTTTTTACAGCTAATATTAAGAGTTTTTATCAGACCAGACCTTCCAGTTCTTCTGTTCCAACCTCCTTATCATCTGCAGTGTCCCACCCCCTTTGCTAAATAAAACCACCTGGTCTGCACAGGTGACCATTCTGTACTAATATTGAAACTTCATGGGAAGGGGGTTATGGTGCTTCTTCATAGTACTTTCTAGTACCTTAATCAGATTTCCACTTCTGGAATGGTTGAGCAAAATTCTACTAGACCCTGTTTTTTTCTCAGATAACAAGTGTAAATTCAGAAAAAAAAAATTACACTCAACAACAATCTCCTGAAGGCACTGATGAGTCAACCAAAGCCGGTGGATGTTAGAGGGAGCAAGTGCTAGGATGAAGGGAACAGTGCGGATGATATATTGACCAGATTCCAGTGACTGTGACAAATATCTGGGGTAAATCAACTTAAAAAAAGGAAAGTTTTATTTTGGCTCAGGTTTTTGGAGGTTTCAGTCTAAGGTTATTGGTCTTGTCGCCTTTGGGCCTGTGGTGAGGCAGCACGTCGTGGCAGGAGTGCATGGCAGGGAGAGCTGCTGCCTCATGGAAGCCTGGAAGCAGAGAGAGGGGGAGGGCTGCAGTTTCAATAATCCTTCTAATGTACATTCTGATGACCTTGGAAATTTTGGATAATTTTATGACTGCACCACAGTCAAAAGCCATTGCATCACTCTGAAAGCATCTCTATTTACCCAAGGGAAATGAAAATATATGTATTTCTTCCTGGTCAATCTCACCACTGCCCCTTTTTCTCAGTTCCCACCCTTATTTCCACCCAGAAAAAACACTTGATCTGCATCCTGTCACCTTCTATTAACTTATTGTAGATAACATAATAGAATATGTGTGCTTTTGAGATTGGCTGCTTTTGCACAGCGTGTTTTTAACATTTATCCATATCATTGTGTGTATGAGTACTTGGTTTCTTTTTTGGTACATGATTGTATTCATATACCAAGATTTGTTTGTCCATTCACCTGTTAATGGACATTTAAGTTACTCCTAGTTTTTGAGAGTTTTAAGTAAAGATGCTGTAAACATTTGTCTACAATTTTCATAAGCGGGAGTTCATAATCCACTTGAATCAAACCGTGTAATATGATGTATTAAGAACTATGTAATGTTATGAACGACCAATAAAAAAAAAAAAAAAAAAACAATTTTCATTTCTCTTGGGAAAACAGGAATGAATTTACAATGATAAAACCAGTTTAATTTTTATTGTATAAGAAATTGATAAAATGTTTTCCAAAATATCTCCACCAGCAACATATAGGAATACCATTTGCTTTATACACTTTTTGTACAACTTTTATTGGGTTGTTTGTTGTCATATCATATAGAGAGTTAAATAAAGAATTTTTTATGTATTCTGAATGATAAGCAGGATTATCAGAAAAAAACATGCAACATTCAGTTATATTTGACTTTTAGATAAACAATGAAAAATGTGTGTGAGTGTGTGTGTGTGTTTCCTACATTCCACATACTGCATGAGACAAACTTATACTAAGAAAATAATTTTTTGTTTGTCCAAAATTATAACTTGAATGGGTGTCTTTTGTTTGTTAAATCTAACAGTCTTTTTGCACAATGTATGTTTTGGGAGGACTTTTCCCATTCTGTGACTGGTATCACACCTTTAAAAAAATATTTTTTAGTTGTTGTTGGACGCATTATCTTTGTTGTATTTATTTATTTTTATGTGGTGCTGAGGATCAAACCCAGGGCCTCACACACCCTAGGCAAGTGCTCTGCCACTGAGCCACAACCCCAGCCCTGGTATCACACTTTCTTAATAATGTTTTCCATAGAGTGGGTACTTTTAGCTTTCATATAAATTTGTCAACATTTTCTTTGGGTTCATGCTTTTTGTATCCTACTTAATAAATCTTTGCCTATTTCAGAGTCACAAAGATCTTGTTTTCATGCTTTTTATTTAGAAGTTTGACGGTATTGATTATTATATATGTCTGTGATTGATTTTGAGTTCATTTTTGTATATGGTGGTAAGGGTTGAAGTTCATTTGCTTCCTCAACACGATTTAGGAAAAGAACATTCTCATCTGTCTTAAAATGTCTTTCATCCTTCGTTGAAAATTAAGTGTGTATACTCCCCACACAGACATTCTCCTCTGAACTCTGTTCTGTTCCATTAATTTCTGTGCCCATCCATTGTTTATGTGTTTACATTACTAGAAGCCTTTGCTGGTTGCATAGTTTCATTTTATGTCTTTGAAAATCAGATAGGTTATGTCCTTTAACTTCAGTCTTTATTTTGATAATTGTCTGGGCTGTTTTAGGAAGTTTACATGTTTTGTTAGGAATAATCTAGATTCATCTATAATGAACTTTGGTAAAGTTTCTGGTAGCCAGAATTATGTGAATTTTGGTAAGATTTAAAATTCAGCCAAAGATAGAAAAATAGGTCATTAAAAATGAACTTCAAAATAGGCCTTTGGAGTTGTTGAATAGTTTATTTTTTTGATCTGACATTTAGTATTTTTTTTGTACTACTTACTTGGACTTTGATTTTCTCCTTTTTTTCTTTTTTAAAGGTAAAAGTAGAGAGTATTATTAGATGTTTTTTATGTAAACATTTAACATATATCTTACAATTTTGATATCTTGTTTATTCAGTTAAAATGTTCCTTGTGATTTATTTTTTGACCTCAGAATGATTTAGTATTGCATAACTTTCAATTGTTCAGAAAAATTTTCCAGATATTTTCTTCTTATTGGTTTATAGCTTAATCTCTTTGTGTTTAGAAAAGATATTCTGCATGATTCCAATTTTTACAAATTTATTGAGACTAGTTTTTATTGGACAAATGTGAAATAAGTTGGGATTATATATATCTCATATATATGTATCTCATAAATTGCGATATATATATATATATATATATATATATATATATATATATCACCTTACATGTAGGAGGTTGAATAAAGACCTCAAAGATGTTAGATAGAACCTGTAATTGTTACCTTATTTGGAAGAATTGTCTTTGCAAATGTGGTTGAGGATCTTGAGAACTCGGCGGTGTATCCATCTGGTCCTGGGCTTTTCTTGGTAAGCTTCTGATGGCGGCTTCTATTTCAACACTTATTATTGATCTGTTTAAATTGTGTATATCTTCCTGATTCAATCAGGCCAAATCGTATGACTTAAGAAATTTGTCGATGCCTTCAATGTCTTCTATTTTATTGGAGTATAAATTTTCTTTAAAATAATTTCTAATTTTCCTCTGTATTTCTGTAGTGTCTGTTGTGATATTACCTTTTCGTCACATATGCCAGTAATTTGAGTTTTCTCTCTCTTTTTCTTTGTTAGCGTAGCTAAGGATCTGTCAATTTCATTTATTTTTTTTCAAAGAACCAACTTTTTGTTTTGTTAATTTTTTCAATTGTTTCTTTTGTTTCAATTTCATTGATTTCTGCTCTAATTTTAATTATTTCTTGTCTTCTGCTTTTGCTGCTGATTTGTTCTTCTTTTTCTAGGGCTTTGAGGTTAAAGGGAGGTTATCCTAGATTGCTCAGGTACACCTAATATAACCACAGGGGGGCTTATGATCCTTATAAGGATTATAAGAAGGAGGCAGAAGAGTCAGATAAAGAGATGTCAAAGTGAAGCAGAGATAGAGTGATGTGATTGCCACTTTAAATAAGGAAGACAGCCATGAGCTATGCATGCAGGCAGCCTCTAGAAGCTAAGGCACTTATTCTTCCCTAGAGTTTCCAAAAGAAGTGCAGGCAGCCAGCTATATAATTTCAGCCTAGTGAGAATTCTGACCTCTGGTACTATAAGGTAATGTATTTATATTTGTATTTGTGTTTATTATATTTATTTCTAAGTTTGTTGTAATTTATTAGAGCAGCAATAGAAAATTAATATTTATGGGCTGTGTGATTGTTTTTGGAAGCAATAGTTCTCAATGTCCCCTCTCTGAATTACTAAAGAGAAGGTAATAATTACTGAAGTATAGTTTTGTGAATTAAGGGAAATGCTGAATGAAAAAGAACATAGCCCGATTCCTTCCACAAAGTACGTGTTCTGCAAATATTGATTCCCTATGCTCTCCTTATATATGTTTGGAAGCACAGCATCATTATGCAGCTTTAATTAGCTTGGGGGAAAATTGAAACAATGCTTTATGATGACACACCCACCAGTCATGGAAGGGTACGCACCCAGGGGCTGCTGCCATCATCTCTGTATGGGCTGATGCATCCAGGGCTAGAGTGATGAAAAAGGGAATAGAAAAGAAAGGAAATGTCCAAGACAAAGTTCAGAAGAACTGGTGAAATGTGGAATGTGGGGAGCAAAGGGGAAGCAAGAGTCAAAGATAACTCTCAGCAAATATTTCCCTGCCAAAGTGAAATTGTCTTTAAATCCTCCGGAGCTAGGAAGTAGATTATCACAAGTAAAGGCCATCATCATCTCTGATTCTGAGCTAATGTAAGAAGCTTCTACAACTGGTATTCTGAATAACTATTCTCTAAGTTGCTCCAGTCTTCTCTGGTAAACTCTCGACAGTGAACATATGGTCTAGGATAGTATTTTTCAAACTGTGCTCCATGGCTCACTAGGTGTCATGAAATTGGTGATATGAAAACAACATGAAAAATGTAGGCTAAGAGAGAAGAATAGATAAACTGCATATGTGTTAATTATAATAATGGTAGGAATAATTTTCATTATACATAAAGGTTGCTTTGCAAAATCTATATTTTTTATATCACTGTTGAAAATGTTTGAAAAATCTAGTGTTAGAGACACCAACCTATCCGTGCCCTTTCTACACTACAGGGGAGGTCAGACTCTGGGGCAACATAGAGATCACAAGTTCCTTTCATTCTTCACTGTCAGAGATTGATCTCAGGCTAGCAGAAGAGTAATAACCATTTAAAGTCTTTATTAATTGAGTTTTACAAGGCAAATCCATTAAGACTACATGTTTATGAGGTATGCCCTTAGATAACCTATCATTCACTTAAAATAACAGTCATTTATTTAATACTTATTTGAGAGATGCATATTCTCATGGATAATTTGGTTACTTCATCCTTTATGATGTCCCAAGGTTTTTCATGCATATTATAATTCCCATGAGTCAATGATATCAGCATCCACTCTTCAGACATGGTTTAATGATGAATATCTTGACTTCATTCACAATGAATTTTGGTAAAGATTTCATTACCCCAAAACACATGAAATTTTGGTTTTGCCTTTAATTTCTCTAAAGGTTAGAAACTTTTCTTTAGGTAAGTAGGAATGGTGTAAAATATTTGTAAAATTTATTAAGCTTCAGAATGCCAAATATCAATTTCATCAATCTTGGGTTCTTTATGGAAAAGTGGAAGTTTTTTTTAAAGCAAAAATTCAGGATACTAATTGCAATCACTTAAGAAGAAATTAACAATATAAGAAATATTTCTTTAATAATCAGGCAAAAGATAATATGATAAAATTGAAATTGAAATGAACACAGGATAAAATATTGTTTGGGATAAGAACACTTTGGGGACTCTCAAAAGCAAAGTGATTGATGAAGTGTCAAGTTCAGTTTTTAAAGCAGCAAGATAAATCTTAGTGAGATAATTTCAGATCTAAATGTTAAAATTAGTACTTATTCAAATGTACTAGAAGCAATCTTGACAGTAAAGCAATGCTAAGTGATTCTTTGATCCACTTGTATGTAATTTACAATCCCAATCCTAAGAAACATGCAGGGAGACAATTTGTTACTTTGTAAATTACATTCTCCTCATTCTTAGGGGGAAGTTTGCTATGGAAGAAAGTGCCTTGATTCTTGATCATACATGTTGGTTTTTATTTTTTTTTCCTTTTCATGGGATTTAGTGTTAACAGTCTCTAACATTTCAGTTTTGAACAGATTTCAAAACAAATCAACAGACACATTGGGACTTTGGTTATTTTGGGCTTGTGTCAGATAAATGAATATTCCAGGATATTTTGACACTGTGCCAAATGTCTTTAAGTCTAAGTTATAGAGTCATGTATTTTTTGAAACTTTGAAGTTTGCCAAGAGGTACATTTTTTTTTTTACATTGTTACCCATAACTACAGTGAAAGGACTTGTCTACAGAGAGGTTGATAGGGGGCAGTCAAGTCTTTTTCACTGCATAAATTATATCATTAGGTGTCTGAACATGGATTGACTTGTTCTCAAGACCTAAGAACTAAACACAGCTGAGAGCCAAATCCTGTGACAAATGAAAGTTCAGTACAAAGATCACAACAGCATAGAGCAAATGGAATTCTAAAAACCGCACTATCCTCTAATATACACCTGATAAATGGTCATCTAAAACTGTTAATTTGGAGCAGAGAAAGAATTTAATGTTGCTGCTTCAGGATACAAAACCACTTTAAGGAAAAAAAAATGTAGCATATACATTAGAGGTAAAAAAGATGGATGCATTCAATTTTGTGTTCAATGTAAAGAAATTTTGGGTGGGAAGAATAAATGATGAAAGTTAATGCATTAGGCTGTTCCTCCTGCTATTATTGCTGGGGAAAAAAAAAAACTTTTGGACAAGTCAGCCTACTCCCTGTTAAAAATTATTTAAAAAACATGTATCTGATAAGGGGTCAGTATCTAAAATAGATAAGAGATTCAGACAACTCAATAGAAAAAATAATAATCAATTAAAAATTTAGCATAGGATCTAATTAGGTATTTCTCCATAGAAGGAATAAAAATGACCAAAAGATATGTGAAAAGGTACTCAATGTAACTCAGCATCAGGGACATGCAAATCAAATCCACAATGATACATCGTCTCACACCTCTTACAATGTGCTTCATCAAAAAGACAAGAATTATGTTGCCAACCATATGGCAAAAAGGGGACCCTGAGCAATAGTCAAGGTATGCAAACAACCAAATTTGGCATTGATGGATAAAGAAATTGCCGTGCATGTCTCTCTCTGTCTCTCTCTCTGTCTCTCTCTGTCTCTCTGTCTCTCTCTCTCTCTCTCTCTCTCTCTCTCTCACACACACACACACACACACACAGGAATATTATTTGGTTTTCAAAAAAGAGATCTTGCCATTTGTGACAACATGGATAGAACTAGAGGACATTATACCAAGTGAAGTAAACCAGACCCAGAGAGAAAATACTGCATGGTTTCACTTATGCACTGAATTTAAAAAATCAAATGCATAGAAAAATGGGTATTAGAATGATGATTATCAGAAATGAGAGGGAGAGAGGAATGGAGTCGTGTAAGTCAACAGGTACAAAGTTGTGGTTATGTAGGATGGATAAGACCAGAGTTCTAATGTACAACATAAAGGCGATAGTTAACAGGATTGTGTTGCATACTGTCAACTTGCCATGGAAGTAGATATTCAGTATTCTTACCACACCAAAAGAGAGAGAGAGAGAGAGAGAGAGAGAGAGAGAGAGAGAGAGAGAGAGAGAGAGAGAGAGAGAAAGAGAACTAAGATAGCTATAGCATGAAATATGTTAATTTTTGTAACTTCATGATGTATATTTATATTAAAATATCATATTGTACTCCTTACATTAAAAAAAGAGGAGAAAAAAAGAAAAAAGCCAAACATTCTGCACTATACAAGGTAGCATATTTAATGCTGCTTTTAAGGATAAGACCAAATGGTCATGGATAAAATAAGGGAAAATCCAAAGACCATGCTTCTATAACTTTCCCCCCAAAAGTGTTCTTGGAATTGTATTAAAAAAACTTCTAATTTTTAATAATAATAATATTTTAATGTAATAATAATAATGTATGTTACACAGATTAATCAATTTATTATTATTATTGTACTAGAGGGTATTGAATTCAAGGGTGCTTTACTACTGAGCTACATTCCCAATTCTTTTCCTTTTATTTTTAGACATGCTCTTGCTGTTATCCAGGGTGGTCTTAAACTTGTCATCCTCCTGCATCACCCTTCAGAGTAGTTGGAATAATAGTGTGTCACTATGCCTGGCTAAGATTTTTATTTTTGATCAATGACTTAAATGAACCATTTGGCTGAACTTCAAAGAGTTATCATTATGACTAATTTATAAAAACTTGATATCACCTGAGTTATCTAGCTGAACCGGTGGTATTATTGAACAGTCAACAGTCCATTTAATTATATTTATTTCTCAGATTTTTAATTCCTTAGGCATGACCTTACCTCTGATAGATAAAACATGAATAAGTTGGAATCATAATGTAAAGTGATTTAATTAAAGGTGAACTAGGTACCCAAAATTTGAATTATATATATATATATTTTTTCTTTCTTCTTTTTAGGTATACATGACAGTAGAATGTATTTTGACACATTATACATACATATAGTATGACATTCCATTCTTGTGGTTGTACCTGATGTGGAGTTACATTGGTCATATATTCATATGAACCATAAGAAAGTTATGTTCAATTAACTCTACTGTCTTTCTTATTCCCATCTGCCCCCCCTTCCTTTCATTTCCCTTTGTGTAATCCAATGAACTTCTATTCTTCTCTCCCTTACCCACCACTACCCACTTATAGTGAGTTAGCATCCACATATCAGAGAGAACATTCTGCCTTTGGTTTTGTGGATTGGCTTATTTCACGTAGCATGATGTCTCCAATTCCATCTATTTACTGGCAAATACCATAATTTCACTCTTCTTTATGGCTGCATAATATTCCATTGTGTATATGTACCACATTTTGTTTATCCATTCATCTGTTGAAGGGCACCTAGCTTGGTTCCATAGCTTGGCTATTATGAAGTGAGCATCTATAAATATTGATGTAGCTGTGTCATTGTAGTATGCTGATTTTAAGTCCTTTATGTGTATGCCAAGGAATGGGATAGCTGGGTAAAATGGTGGTTCCATTCTAAGTTTTTTGGTATCCTAATATTGCTTTCCAGAGTGGTTGTAATAACATGCAGTCCCACCAGCAATGTATGAGTGTACCTTTTCCCCCATATTCTCACCAACATTTATTATTGCTTGCATTTTTGATAACTGCCATTTTGACTGGAGTGACATGAAATCTTAGACTAGTTTTGATTTGCATTTCTCTAATTGCTAGAGATGTTGAACATTTTTTCATATATTTGTTGATTGATTGTATTTCTTCTGTGAAGTATCTATTCAGTTTCTTTGCCCATTTATTGATTATTTGGGGTTTTTTTTTTTGTGTGTGTGTTAAAGTTTTTGACTTCTTTATATATCCTGCAGATTAATGCTGTATCTGAGATGTAGGCAGCAAAGATTTTTCTCCCACTGAGTTACATTTTAAGTAATCAAACAAGATATTCATTATGGCTAATCTATGGAACTAACATGTATGCCCTTAAACACATGAGTGAACAAAGAAAATGAGGTATAAATACACAATGGAATATTACTTAGCCTTAAAGAATAATAAAACTATGGCATTTTGCAGGTAAACAAATGGAGCTAGAGAATATCATTCTAAGCGAAATAAAACAAATACAAAAAACCAAAGGCTGAATGTTTTCTCTGACAATATAAATGCTGATCCATAATGAGGAGGGTAAGGAAGAATGGAGAAACTTTAGATTGGCCACTAGAGGGGAGAGGAAGGAGTGTAGAGGTAGAAAGGATGGTGGAATGAGATGGACATTATTACCCTATATACATGTATGATTACAAGACTGGTGTGATTATGCACCATGTACAGCCAGAGGATTGAGAAGTTGTGCTCCATTTGTGTACAATGTGTCAGAATGCATTCTATTGTCTTGTATAACTAATTAGAACAAATTTTTAAAAAATTTAAAAAGATTAACCAACCTATATAAGAGGAACTTAGTGTTCTTTTATGCCTTCCATTTTATATTAACTGATTCATTCAATAGATATATTTAACTTGTTACTGTATGCAACCCAATATAGGTATAGCAAAGAACAAGAATTAAAAGGCCCCTTTATGTTCATGTTGTTCACCCATTTTGGCATTGTCTCATCTCCTCATTTAGAGTATAACCTCCTTAAAGCAGGCTCTAGGCCTATACTTTAAAAAAATCTTTCTGTAGTGCTTAGTACAGAATCTTACAATAGTAGATATTCATTGAAAATGTAAGTAAGAAGAAAATTCACAGTTGTAAGTAGCTTAGAAATCCTATAATCTAATGACCTACTTCTACAGGAGACAAAGCTGTTAGGCAGCTTACTCAAGATTCTCAATCAGGACAAAAATCCAGGTCCTTAACTTAAGTGCAAAGCTTTTACATTCATGCTCTATTACTGCTGGATAATAGAAAGTTTCAAGGATAAAATGAAACCAGTTTCAAGGATAAAATGAAACCAGTATGTTATATCAGAATATTATAATTATAAATGAATACATATATTTCATTTGTTTAGAAAAACATAGAAAGTACACTTCAGCAGTGGCAAGTTAAGGGATGATGTTGCAAATAATCAACAGGTGTGAGTATGTGTAGTATATTTTTAAAGATGAAGGCACCTACTATGAATCTTACAGAGAAGCCATAAAAAGCCATCACATAAATTTAAGAAAATCATGAAAAATAATGAACATTGATGAATGTATCATATGCCCTCAATAGACATAGAATAGTTGAGAAGAAAGAAGCATTTGAGGAAAAACTTTCAGAATTTTATAAGATTTGTATTTGAAGCTTTTGGATATTATGATTTTGTCATAAACAGAAATCTACAGTTTATTTAAGTCAGAAGAACTTTGGTTACCATATGATAAATGTAATTGAGTTTTATTAACTAAAGAAATATTTCTTCAAACGGTGAACCCTAATTTTATTAGGGTGTTGATTTAGTCTATGATGTGAACATAATATTTAAAATGAAAAAAAATAGAGATGCTAAACAAATAAATACAGTGAGTCTATGAGACAACAATTTGAATTTCCAGACTTCACAACATTTTCTTCAATTCTCTGGTTTTAATCCTCATGCAAGCTAATGAACTGAGAATTTCTAAGTATTTAAATTTTTTATTTTTTTTAAATTTATTTTTTTATTGGTTGTTCAAATCCTTACAAAGCTCTTGACATATCATATTTCAAACATTAGTTTCAAGTGAGTTATGAACTCCCATTTTTACCCCAAATACAGATTGCAGAATCACATCAGTTACACATTCACCTTTTTACATAATGCCATACTAGTAACTGTTGTATTCTGCTACCTTTCCTATCCTCTACTATCCCCCTCCCCCGCCCCATCTTCTCTTTCTATCCCATCTACTATAATTCATTTCTCTCCTTGTTTTTCCTTCCAATTCCCCTCACAACCTCTTTTATGTAGTTTTTTATAACAATGAGGGTCTCTTTCCATTTCCATGCAATTCCCCTTTTCTCTCTCTTTCCCTCCCATCTCATGTCTCTGTTTATTATCAATCTTTTCTTCCTGCTCTTCCTCCCTGCTCTATTCTTAGTTGCTCTCATTATATCAAAGAAGACATTTGGTATTTGTTTTTTAGGGATTGGCTGGCTTCACTAAGCATAATCTGCTCTAGTGCCATCCATTTCCCTGCAAATTCTATGATTTTGTCATTTTTTAGTGCTGCGTAATACTCCATGGTGTATAACTGCCACATTTTTAATCCATTCATCCATTATGCAATGCAAATGTACTGCTAACATTGTATCTGTTGTAAAGTCCTAATAATATCTAATGTCATGGCAATTGTAAAATTTTTACTCTTGATTATTGACTTACGGAGTATCAGAACTGAACCATCTCTGTTTTTATTTGTCAGTTTTATTTTTAATTGTCACAAAATTGTGTAAGTTTATGAGGTACAGTGTGATATTTCAATACATACATACAACATATAATGATCAAATAACAATAAATTAACATGTCCATTAAAAAAAAAAAGAAATCTGGAAGGTGTTTTTTGTGTTCCATTTTCTTGTCCCTGAAAAAAATATATCAAATTCAGAGACTGGGGGTGTAGCTCAGTGGCAGAGCACTGTCTAGCATGAAAAGGCCCTGGATTTGCTCCCCAGCAACACATTCACACATATGTGTATGTGTAGATGTATACTTTGTGCACTATATATGTTATGCATAAATTATACAGTGACACATACACATATAATATATATATGTACACACACATGTGCTGTGACGACTAACATTTTTGATTTATGCTTACATGTGTGAAGATTTAAAGTGAAAATCTTCATATATATACATATATATATTATATGTATAACTATATATAATACACACACACACTCACTGCACACACATGTATATACAGTGCAGGGATGGGAGTTTGAGATCGTGGAATAGAAGCAGAGTGCAGATCCCAGCTTCTCCATATTTTGGAATCAACCTGAGAGTGAGGCAGGAGGATTGCAAGTTCAAAGCCAGCCTCAGCAACTTAGTGAGGCCCTAAGCAACTCAGTGAGATCCTGTCTCAAAATAAAATACAAAAAAATGGCTGGGGATGCAGCTTGTGGTTAAGTGCTCCTGAGTTCAATCCCCAGTACCAAAACAACAACAACAACAACAAAAACAAAAACAAATTAAAAAAAAAAAAACCCTGAGAGACAGCTCCTCAGCAAGGTGGGTGTCAGAGGGGATGCACCAAAACCTAACATTAGACTGTCAGAGATTTGGAGAGACTACGAAATTCTGAGTGCTGAAACAGAAAGCAGGAAGGACTTCATCAGCCCTGTACATGTACCCACAGCTTTGAGGTAGGACTTACTGGAGGTATGACACACTTACTGAGAGACAGCCCGGAAAAGGCCAGACTGAATTAAGTTGGGGAAGGAACTGCAAAGCAGGCTGATGCATGAAAAGTGCTCTGCTTTTCTCAACTTGGTAGAGGTCTGTGGCAGGCAGCCATTTTATAAAGTCCACACCTGGTGCACAGCTCTGGAAAGAATTATATTCCCATACCTTCATCCCACCTAGAGATAGCAGCAAGTATGTTCACAGGGTCACCTTTGAAGTGGGACACCTAAGCAATTTATGTGGGATTGCTGTGAGCTGAAAGCCCCCATGCCCTGCCACAGCTGGAGACAGCAGTGAGCACAGCATGCAGAACAGATCAAGTCCCGTGGCACTGTTACTGTGCACTCACAACTGTGCCCACTGCAGCAGCCAACAGCTTGATCTGTCCAAGGAGGGGGATATCAAATGCTGGGATCCATTGAGGAACTTTCAGAGCCACCGTGGCAGTGCTGGAGAAGTCTGGACTGGGTCTGTTCTAATAGCCACAGGTGCAGCATTTCCCAACTGGGCACACATAGCTGCCAACAGATCCAGGGAGAGAACTAACTGCTGAGCCCCAGACAATATTGGACCAATCGCTGACACTCTCCAAAGAGCTCTTAGGTGACTCATGCCGCAGAACTGCCAGAGCTGTCTAGGTTCATGTGAGAAAGATGGCAGACCTGAGTTTGATGCAGTTTTTCAAGTAAAATGCTGAGCTAGACAGGGAGAAAAACTTAATAGACAGTTCCTCAACCCAGTACTAAGACAGCTGGTGGAGTCTCTACCTCCCCATCTAGAGACATTCAGAGCGGGTGCATCTGAGGCTTGGGTATTCCAACACCTGGTGGAATCCAAGTCTGGAAGTTCCAGTGGGAAATATCTCTGTCTCAAAAGATCTCAGCAAGAAATTTAAACATTAGATTTTGACTTCACTGATATTGTCTTCTGTTATTGATTTGATAGTTTTCCCCTGTCATTCTTGATATTGCATACTTCAATCCAATTTTATTTTTTATTTTAGTAATTTTGCAATGTGTTGATGGGATACATCTTTTTTCCCTTCTCTTTTCAAATACTGTCTCCTTCTTGTTTTTTCTCTTTTTCTTTTTACTTTTCCTTTCTGTATCTTTTCCCCTAACCCTGATCTTTTTTCAATTTTCTTTCCATACTCTATACAGTTTAATATTAACCGAACTTTCATTAATATATAATTTTCATTCAATTACAGAGTTTTACTGCCCGTTCCCACTTTTGGAATACTTGAGCTATAGAGAAATTTAGATTAAGTTTTATCACTTATTAGTATATGGTTTTCTGTCAAGTAGTTGGATTTACTGATGATTATTATCTCTTTTCAAAGGGGTTTTTGAGATTCATCACAGCACAGTGGCCATGGTCACTGAGTTCTTGACACTGAGCTATATCTCAACCTTGGGATGGATAAGAGAAAGCAGATGACTAAAAGACCCTCACATAACAGTGGAAGAGATATCCGTCTGGGCAGATGTGCAAATCCCAACATAGAGTTACTGGAAGCATGAGAAAACAGTAGTCACATGTCTCTAAACGTCATACATAATCTTCAAATAACTAAATCCATAGGTATCAAAGTGGAGAAAGTGCCAAGCAAAGAGTAAAAAAATCAATTGTGAAACATCAGTGAATTTTTAAAAAATGAACTTAGGAAGAAAACACAGGGTATAAAAGAACATTTCAATAAGAAGATAGAGGTTCGAATAAAGAATGATACAGAAACCTTGGAAATGAAAAACCCAAAGAAAACTCATCAGAAAATCTCACAACCAGACTACATTAAGCAAAATAAAAAGAAATTCAGGACTTACAGACAAGGTGTATGAATCAGTACACTGAGCAATAAAGAAAAAAAAAACTATGACCAAATGTTCAAGATCTTTGGGATAACATTAAAAGGACCAACTTATGACTCAATTCTTGAGAAAAGAAAGAAGATACATGGCAATTTGTATACGGGGTAAAAGGGGGAGTTCATAATCCACGTGAATCAAACCGTGTAATATGATGTATTAAGAACTATGTAATGTTATGAACGACCAATAAAAAAAAAAGAATAGGAAAAAAAAAAGAAAGAAGATACAGACTATTGGCTTGGAAAACTTCATAAACATAATAAAATCAGAAATTTTCACCAATCTTGGAATGAGATGGACATGCAGATACTGAAGGCATTTAGAACTCAAAATAGAGAGGATCAGGAAAGAACATCTCCACAATATATTACAGTTTAAATACCAAAAATTCAGAACAAAGAAGTAATTTTAAAATCTATAAGAGAGTATTATTAAAGTATGCATAGAAGCAAATTTATCAGAGTAATAGCAGATTTCTCAGCAAAACTCTAAAGACCAGGAAGACATGCAATGACATATTTCAAGACTTGAAAAAAAAATAACTGCCATCCTGCATAATTCTACCCAGTAAAATTATCCTGCAGAAGCAAGAAAGAAATAGAAAGTTTCAAAGATTATCTAAACGAATTCATGACCACTAAGTGAACATTGCAACAGACACACTCATAAAAGAATCCTACATAAAGAAGAATAAAATAAAAATAGCCAAAAGAGCATGGGAAAGAATAAATCTCATTAGAATAGATAATCAAATGAGAATTAGAATACTAAAAAGAAGAGGAAATTCAGTAACTTAATCTGATCGTCTACAACGAGAACAAATTGGAAATTAGATTAGTGTTATAGAATATTTATAGTTATTTGTATAATTTATTAATTTCTGTTGACATGACCTAAATTCACATTTATAGTAAGAAAATCACATGGATGTCGAAGTCAGACAGACCTATGTTTGAATACATGTCATCTTGGAAAAGTACTTATCACTTCTTTGCCTTGGGTTTTCTCATCTACAAAGTGAAGCTCACAATACCTTCCTGAAAGGATTGTGGTAAGATTTAGGATAATAGATGTAAAGTGCATAAATACCATATTTGAAGTTGACTTTTTGTAAAAGTGACACTGGGAAATGCAATGCAATATAAGATTATATTTTATGTAGGTACATAAAATGGGAAGTAGCTGGAATATGATGGCCCCCTGACGAAAGGCCCCTGTCTTTCAAAATTTTTTCTCTTGCCATTTTACTTCTCCATTTTCCCTCTTTTCCTAAGTGTGTTTGTTTGCCAGAGTAAATCAGGCAAGTCATCTGTGACAATTACTTGGGCTTCTGTCTCTGCAGTCTTTCTGAATGTTCATTCCACTGGATTCTCTGCCAAATGGTATCAACAACCTTCTCCTTATTCTGAGAAAATCCCAGTAGACGCCACTGAATCTTGATACCTTGCATCATAAATTATGAAGTGAATGTGGAAAAGAACTAGAAAAATTCATGCTGCTGATTCCCAGATGATGTAAGTGGCAGAAGAGCTTAACTTAAGAATAGAGGTGAGATCATTTTCCTAAAGATATGAAAAACCAAATACTTTCTTTATAGATAATTCACTAACTACACTCATTTATCTAATCAGTCAACCAGCTAATGATGCTCACTTTATAGAAATGATAATTTCAAAAAGATTTTAAAGATGATTTTAATAAACCAAATTTTAAAAAGCTGAATTATAATTTTCCCCAAATCTCTTCCCCATTGCTTTCATTGCCCTTCTAAGTTGTACAAAGAAGAAAGTGAGTAGTCATTGTTGACAAGCTTGTTCCTTGACCATACTCCATATCTATCCATTAATAATAAACACAGTAGATTTTACCTATGGAACTCTCAACAAGTTCATCTAGTTTTCCCTGTAAACTTAGTGCAAGGTACCATCGTTTATCACTTGGATCACTGAGAGGGACTTCTGAGCTGCTAATCTATGCTTATTCAATTCACCACTGCTCTAAAAGTGATCTTCATAAAATGAAAAATATGGTCATAATATGCCTGTCTTCTTTCTTATCAATAGTCTTCCATAGCTCTAAAATACTGATACTCAGTAGGATCAGAAATTGGAATAAACAAGGTCTGGCACCTGGAGAAAGACAGAGAAAGAAACGGGGTAGGACAATATACTCTTCAAAGGTATGTCCCAGGAACCTACTTCTTCCATCTAGGTTCCACCTCCTAAAGTTTCCACCTAAATGTCCCAATTGTATCATTATCTGGATACTAAGCCATTGACACATGAGACTTAGGGAAACATTCCAGATCCAAATTATAACGTTTTCTTTTCCCAAAGAGACTATAATAATATCCTGCATTCTGTACATCCTTGAAAAGTGGCTTTGACACTCATCTTGACAACAAGAAGAAGTTTTCAAGGTTTTCTCTTCCTGAATCCAAGTGAGTTTGTGACTAGAGAATAACTAATGACATGTGACTTTGAAGGTTAATTCCTAAAAGGTGACACAGCATCCACTAAGCTTTCTTAGAATGTACTTGGAAACCAGTCACCATTCTGTGAAGAAATCCAAGCAGCCACATGCAAAGTCATTTACTTGCATGAGTTCTGGCTCATAGTCTCAACTGAAATTTCACCTTATAGCCTATATTAACCACTAGACATGTGTAAATGAACTTTTATTTCATATAACTTTCATAAGACTTTATTTTATTTCGGTATAATAGAACAAATATAGTTCCCCAAATTTTTTTTTGTACTATCACAAGATGATCCTAGACCAAGACATCAGTTCACTCATAGTTCTTGTCTTTATAATTGAGGCCTCAGATATTGTGGTGATGAGGTCAATTGTCTACTGCCATTGCTTTGGTTTTTTTCTGAATTTTTAGCATGCAGAATTTGGGAACATAACAAAGTGGGTGGGTGTTATGTTACTGAGATTGAAGTTATTTTACATTAGTAGTAACTGGGAAACTGAACATGTAGAATTCAATATAATTTTTTATAATTCACTTATTTATTTTTATTTTATATTGCAATAAGGATATTATACTGATTTTGTCTGTTTATTTTTTCCCTTTTGGTTCCTAACATTTTACTTTAACTACATTGACACAAAATCATTAGATGATCTAATATAGTTATTAAACAGTTTCATTGAGGTATAATTGATAAATACTGCACACAAATTTAATGCACATAATTACATAAGTTTGAATATATGCACAGGCCCATGAAACTATCACACAATAAAGGTGATAAACATACTCGTCACCTACAAATATTTTTTCATGTCCTTTGTTTTCATTTACTTACTGGTAAGAACACGTAACATAAGATCTACCCTCTTAACAAGGTTTTATTTGTATAATACAATATGTTCATGTAGGTACAATAATACAGCAGTCCTTTAACTTATTTGTCTTGCCTAAATGAAACTTCATACCCATTGAACAATTTCCCATTTCCTCCTTTCTTCAGCTCCTGGAAACCACTATTTTCCCCTTTATTCTGCAAGCTTGATTTTATGATATGGCACCTAAAATATATTTGTGTCTAAAACGCCTCAAGATTTTTAAACAGTCAAATAAAGCAGCAAAGAACAGAATAGTATTGATTTAAAAATATGTGTTATTAGTGCTGTTATGTACAGTTCTTCAGAGAGATAGAACCAATAGGAAGTCTATCTATATAGCTATAACTACAATTATTTTTTCTACCTTTCAAAATATATTTTTACTTTAGGTAAGCTAAAAATAAATCATAAAATCTAAAAGTTACCAATGTGGTTACATATCACCAATTCATCAATTTTATATGGTGTAATATAGTATGAAAAAATGCTGACTTAGTCAAATATTCTGATATCTTCATCTTAGAAGAATAGGAAGAGAAATACCTGTGTAGCAAGTAGTGGGGTAAGGATTAATACTGATCTTTTATTACAGATAGTGAATGGATAATCGAGCAAGCATTAAAGCTTTAAGAAATGTCATTTGAAAGCATTGTTTTTTTTGTTTTAGAAATATGAAATATACAACAGAAGATATAGTTAAGAGATGAGTGTTTCCATGCAGTGGAATTTCAGGGTAAGGAGACAGGCAAGAACTGTTGTTTGATATGTATTCCACGTTTTACTTGGGGAAGAGTTACAGTTAGTTAGTTATTCCCTAGTGAATAATGTAAAGTTATTATGGTTTTAAGGACTAGGTACCAATCTGGGCTAAGGACAGAGTAAGTGCAAAGACCAGCTCTCTCTAACCAAAGTTCTTAACCTAAGGCGATGGTGGGTAAGGAGATGGTGTAGGAAGTGAGCAGCTAGAACAGTCAACTGTGCTCAGGCCCAGCAGGACAATAGGCTGGGTTGGTTTGAATGCCAGGCTGGGAGTTTGGGCTTACACTGTAGGCATGGGAAGACTGCAGGTTTTGAGTGCAGATGACAAGTTAATTACTCTATCTATTTGACTTATGGTATCACTTGTCCTCCTAGAACTTAATTTTATCTCCATAAAAAGAAGTAAACCATCTTTAGGGATCATTCTGATTCTATGATAAAACAAAGATTCCAGGATAATTACTCCAGGGCAGTGAAACAGGGATCCATGCCATCAGACAGGACAACTTGGAGGCATTACAACTATTGCTTTGGGGGATCAGGAGAAAATATCAGTTATTCACTTTGGGGAGAAAATGAAAGACAGCAGTAATGTAAAAACAATGATTTTCAAATTCTTTGATCCCAGTAATTCTTTAAAAAATTAAAAACTTACTAAGATCCAAAAGAGCTTCTTTGGGAGCTTTATTGAGGACCATTTACCTTAATCAGAACAAAGCACAGATGCAATCCCACACAATTTTGTGTTTCATTGCAAAGATTACCTCAGCGCCCCTTGTGGCTAACCCAAGATTATATGTCAAAAAATGAATATGTTAGAGTTGGAAGTTAGAATAAACTTTCAAGGCAATTCTGATTTTGCTGGAATGTTTTGGATAGTTCTAAAAAAAAAGTACACAATTTTGGTTTTATGCTGCTGAGCCAAAAAAATTATTTGGTGTAAATCATGCTGCTGGGCTAGCTGACCTTTAAAATGTATCCAAATCTGAGATTATATTAAGCATGATTCATTCTTATTGGCTGGTTGGGCTATTCTGATTTCACTCTGTTATTGCACCACCTCTACTTCCCTGGACTTACGTCCAGTTGGCCTCAAGATTGTTCCCCAGGAACTGTAGTCATAAATTTATCTTCCAATTTCCTTTGCTTAATTTGGAAAGCATCTTGTGAATTAAAAATTCTATTTCAGATAATTCAGAGCAATGACGAATCACTTATTTATTATACACATACCTACTTCTAATGACAAGGAACAAGAGACAATGTGTCTTTTGGCTAGAGTATCTCACTTTTACAATCCAGAATCTTTCTTAGCTAGTAAATTCAGTTTTTTCATTCCTTTCTACATCACTTTTTAACATAGAAATAGATTTCCATTTAAAAATAAAAGACATCTTTATCCCAGTATATATGCCAAATGAGCAAGTGCTCCTCTGCTTAGGAAAGACTACCTACTGTGCCATAAGTCAGCATACATAGATATTTTCAGAAATGCCAAGAGCAAATTGTGACCTTGAACATATCATTTATTTCCCAGAACTTCTGAAAAAAACTTGGAGGCAGATAACTCATTAAACTTTAAATTTGTATTTATATAATATAAAACAGCCAGTTGCTCATGAGGAAATGCATTTCTAAATGTGGATTTTCCAATTAGAGAAGATTTTATATTGGAAAAGTAAAAGTTCAGACTTCATTTTATGATTTCAAGCTTTATTATAAGTAGAGACAGAATCCAAATCTCTGAAAGGGTGTGAAGCACAATCTGTAGCTGTGCTGGGAAGAAAATTAAATCCATCTTAGAGAATCAGCAAATCTGATTTTCTCAAAATGAGATTTGGTTTAGTCTCAAGCCTAAGTTAACTAAAAGCCACCAATTAGTAATGAATTATCTTTCCAATCACCTTTCTGCCTCATCCTTTTTCCTACCTAGCTTGAAATTCTCACCACTTACAATTCTTAAATGCAACCTAGACTTTTAGCCCTCTCGCACCAGTGCCAAGGCAGCCAGACCTCAGCGATTTGGTGGCTTGTTTCTGAGAATAACAGCATACTCTAATGTCAGTATAGAGAGAAAGCCAAGGTTTGCATCCTGGACTCTTCCCTTGCACACACCCCATGCCTTTTTCCTGATTGTTCCACATGGAAGGAACAGGTTTAAGAGCATCTGGCATAGAATTATCATCTGTGGGGATGCCCAGGAAAAAGCATCACCTGCTTTATGACTTTTCTGTCAGTGCAAGAGTCAGGGATCCCCAGAATTAGGGTCTTTCCTTCCTGATGGGGAGTCCTGGGGTGGTTCAGGAGAGGGGGATCTGCATTTCTCTGAGTCAGTCATGCCCTCCTCTCTGACAGGTGCTATGGGCCTCACAAAAAGAGCAGCAAAGGTAAGGAAAGTGCATTGAAAGGAAGGAATGCATTGGAAAATGCAAGCTTGGGAACTAGGGGAAACTTTCTTTCTCACTGTGAATTGTATTAACTCTTTCAAGTTAGGGACAATTTCTCCTTTGTCTGAAAATAAATCTTCTGAATGTTCAGATATAACAAATGGCAAAAGAACACGGATCGAGAAGACTTCACACATTGCTGTTAGAGCACTTAGTTTGGAAGAACAGATTGGCACCATCTTGTGAAGTGAAATATGAAAATAATCAGCAAGTCCATTCCAAAGTGTTCATGTTAGAGTAAGAGCAGTCAATGTGCACCAAAAGCCATGGGCAATGTTCAGAGCAGCTCTATTCAGATTTCGAAACAGCAAGAAACTACCAATATCAACAGGGATAAACGTAAACTCCAGCCTAGTCATACTTAGGCCTAGCCTACAACAGTGCAAGCGACTGAGCCCTACTCCACAGGACAGCAGGATGAACCTTAGAAACATAATTTAAGTGAAGAAAAGGTAATCCTAGAAAAGAAAAGCTAGTGTGATACCATTTTTTTAATAAAATTCAAAACTATATATTATGTTGTTTAAGTATGTAGACATACATGATAGAATCATTGAAAAAAGCTAGGGAATGATAAACATAAAAGTTTGTCTACTGGTCAACTCCATGCAGAGGTTGGGAGACAGGGGAAAGACTAGGAAAAAGCAAAAGATTCTGGGTTATGTTGTCATTCTTGGATCAAGGAATTCTTTATACATCATAAAGAGGTCACGCGCATTCTTTTGTCTATATCCAACATCATATTAGAGAGATAAAGAATAATGGGAGAACTTAGGTACTATCTTCTTGTCTCTCTCTACTCCTAATCAAGGAGAAATAAATAACTGATTGGTGTGGATAAAGTCAGATTGTGAGAGAAAGTGTAGTCACGTCTTTCTGGAGCCTCTTGCTGTCTTCCACACAATGCTTTCTTCACTGGAAGTGTCATGTGAAGCCTCGCTATCAACTCTAAACACGAAGTCCATGTCCAGCAGGACATGGGAGGCTTTTAGTTGTCATGAGCTGCCCCCAGAGGATCCACTTATTCCACGTGCTTGTCGGCTGTGTCATAGCTCAACTTGAGTCTCCACATGATAAGCTCTTCAGGGAAGAACAATTCCAGCTGTTGTGGTCAGACAGCAGCAGGTTCTTATCTGAGGACAGCAGGGCCATGTGGCACACCACAGCCGGGGCAGTGTCAGGAAAAGCATGTGGTCTCTGTACACAGTAGCCGGGTCCAATAGACAGCAATTAGCACCAGGAGAATGAAGATGAACGGGACATATACATAACCTTCATAAAAATGTCACAGGGAACAGGACTCACAAACCATATGGATCCATGCTGGGGCTCTCCCAGGCATGGCCTTTATATTCCACTAGTCCAAGTGATGGCTTTTTAAAAGTGGTGTCTCTTCACAGCTGTGTCTTCCTGGCCAGCCTTACCAAGGAAAGTAAAGAAATAGGCTGCTTATCTGATGTCAGATGAAACCTGGAACACACTTCAATCTTGACGTTGTGTGGCTCTCTGTGTTCTGAGGTTCTGGATTGGTTGTCAATCTGCATGATATGTTCATAGTTATTTAGGTGGATGACCTTCCCTTGTAATATTTTCTCTTTGGATTTCAGTGATTTTTTTTTTTTAGAACCAATTTGTATTTCAGAAATGTTCTCACATGTGTTTGAAAGACCAATGCTAGATATTCTTACTTTAAATCAAAGAAACAGAAACTCATTGGCTCATTTAAGTTGGAAAGGAATTATTTAAAATAATTTTGTGTCACATATGAAGTCACCGAGATGACTGCAGAATGAGTTTGAGGAAGCAGGCAGGCACAAAAAAACAACACTGAGCTAAAACCACACACACACACCACCACCAACAACAACAATAATACCAACAAAACACCTCAGTTACAGTAGATAATACTGTTACCACAGTGACCACAAGATTGTGGAGTCATGGACATGCTGGCTTTATTGTTGCTGTCCTACATGCCCTCTCCTGGAAGATTATGGAAGTGGCCACGAACACTTCAGCCAGTAAGAAAAATTATTTTGCCTAGTTTTGTGAGAAATTGGCTCTTGATTCAAAATCCAGAGGTCCTTAATTAATTAATATATACTCTGCACCTAAAATGCCTGACACATTATAGGTGCTTGGGTATAATACTGAAAGAAGTAAACAAATCCCTCCATCCTTTTAGAACTTACATCCTAGCAGGAGTAGGGGAGGGGACACTAGAAGACAGACCATGAACAGTAGCCACGGTAAAGAAGTAAATGGTGTACAATGATCAGTAAGTGATAAGTGCTTTAGGAAAAAAGGAGAGTAGAGCAAGAGATTAATTATTCAGGCTTCTTTGGGGAAACAGGCTGACACCCAAAGTTAAACACAATAGAGGCAAAGAAGCAGGGGACTTCCAGGTGACAATTTCTAAGTGGGGTGGTCTGATAGGTCTCATGGACAGGAGAAATTTGAGCAAAGATTTGCAGAAGCATAGGGAGAGGAGGTCTTGTTGTGGCCATTGTGGAAAGTGCAGTTGAGTATGTGGATGGTGAATTTCAGAGGGCACAATGAGATGTTTCAGGATATAGAGAAGGGGGCTTGGGGGAAAGAAAAAGAAGTGTACTGAACCTCACATGGAAGAAAAGCAGGAGATAAGGACCTGGCTAGAAGTATAAAAGTTCTTGGTGGTGATTGAGATAAACTTTCCTAAGAGGTAATTTGGAGTAAAAAACTCAGTCTCAGGTTGTAGGTCCCTGGAAACAGTGTTTTGTAAAAGAAGCAAGAGGAGTGCTTGCAGTTCTAATGCATTTATTGGAGGAAAAGGATGCTTAATATAGGTGTTTGGTTTCTGTCTTGACATGTGTTAATGGAGTTGAGATGTTTGGAGAAGCTGGCGTTTAGTTGTGGTGGATGGGCCCTCTCTGACACTTGATGATGGGGTAGAAAATCCAGGTGATCTTTGTGGAGTCATCTGATTGGCTGCACAGAGATCATGTGCCTATTCCTGTTCTCCTCTGGGTAATAGAATATCTGACCCATGTGATGGGATGTTCCCAGACATTACACAGGGGTTCAGATGCTGGAGCATCAAAAAAGAAGAAATATGATTAATACTTTTCAGTCTACCCTTTTTTAAACTTACTGAATTTTTGATATTATTCATTGTAGAGATACCCCTCCTATCACTGTCCTACTTTTATGATATATTTACTAAAAAATGTGGGTCATTTGTCCTAGAGTTTCTTGTGGGGTACCCACTCATGGCGCTTTTCAATACATTCTTCTATCTTTAGTATTTCCTGTAAATTAGCAACTGAACCAAGAATTTTGATCTGACTTAAATTCAATCTTTTTTGTAAGAGCAGATCTGGGAGTTCTAGCAGCATCTATAGTGGAATGTCTAGCAGGTCACATCAGAGGAGTCACAGTTCAGATACTGAGCATTCTAGAACCAGGTATGACGGCTGTATCAGAACTGCTTGTTTAACCGCAGTACCTGGTGTGTTCTAGAGTCCTTACTGAGTCTGAATATCTGCTTGTGGAACTCCCGTGACTAAGACGCAGAGAAGAGCTGGTTGAAACCCTGGATAGAGCACTCTCCCTTGAGATTCCAAACACTTGTACAGTAGCTGGTTATATCAGCCCTTGGAGGCAGCAGGGTTGTATCCTAACCAAAATTGACACCTACAGTGGGTTGACATCTACCCACAGTGTTTCAGCCTGTGGGAGGCCATCCTCACACATGATTTGAGTTACCTCCCTGGCTGGGTGAGAGGCACTTAGACACAGCTGTGTTAGAGCTTTCCCCACCCTTTCCCAGGTCCGAGGGCTTGCAGAGGTGTGTCTGGCCACTACCCTGAAGACCCAATCATAGCCCCTGACCTTGGGATGCTGCCCCCCTTAACCTTCATTGGATAGGATTTTCCCCAGAAGTTTTTGTTCCCCAATAAAAGCCCACTCCCTGGTATGTTCTCTCTCTCTCGCTAGCCTCTTCAGTAAACCTCGCGACGGCATTAAGTGGCTGGAGGCTGAAGCTAGGTGAAGCCATCCTGGAGCTGGTTTTAAAGGTAATTAGAGTCTTGTCTCTTTAATTTAAAACTCTCTAGCAATTACTCATGAATCGAACCTTCTTTCATGAAGCCAGTGCTGGTTGCGTGGCAGATCAGCCACTGCTACCATCTGAAATATCACAAAACACCAATTCATTGTTATAGTTCTCTTCATATAACAGTGCTCATTTTGTGAAGAGACAAGTGGCACAAAATTATAAACCCAAATGCTCAGAAGCAAGCAGCTTAGCTAAGGACCAGCAACATAGGCTGCCATAATCTGGGATATGGTATATGCTTATCCAGTAGCTGATATTTGGTGCTGAGTCATTAGATTACTTGAAACCAAAGCAGAAGTAGTAAATCTCTCACTGTCAGAATGACCTTCCCTTGGAATACATGTTTCTCACTTCTACTCACCAGATTAACAGTCCCAATTTCCAGAGACGAAACACTTCAACTATAGGAAATGATAAAATTTTTTTTCAGAACTTTCAGTCCAGCTGCCATGTTTGGGTTCCTCTTGTTGGCAAAGAATGGAATGAGTTAAGGTAATTCACCCTAATTTCTTGAGGACAGCATCTAGGAACAACAGTCTGGGAACAGAGAAGGGTGTATCCAGACCACTGGGTATTTTGAGGATGTCTCTTAGTACTTCTGTGGGTGGGAATAAAGCCTAATGGACATGTAGCAACTACAGTTTGAAAATGAAGCATCATCAAGGGCTCATACTCTTTGGGGCAGAGAAGCTATGTCACCATAGTAGACAAGCTGAGGCACAGGCAAAGGGCAAAAGAATTCTAGAATGGACAGTGCAGGAATGAAATGAGAAATATTAGTTTTAGTCTCTGGACCAACTGCAACACCAGGGAACATAGGTTGTTGCACTAAGAACCATGTGTTGAGTCCTTAGAGCATGTAGTCATGACCTAGGAGAGAACTCCATTATAGACTTGACAGAGGTCCCAATCAAACTAAGAAGGCACAAAGGATGGACAGAGTCATACAGGTTTTGTGCATTGCTTCTGGTGATGCACACGCAGATCCCAACAACTTTGCTCAGGAGCTTCTTGACAACACGTCAGTCTGTCCTGCCCCATATGGCCCTTCTTTCTTGCCACAAAACATTTCTTCTGTTGGTATATGGGATGCTCGAATAAATCCACTTTGCCTTCATGCATGTCCAAACCAGAATTGCAGGGGGCATTAGTTCTTTGGAATTGCTCTTTTTAAAAATTATTTAATTTTACTTTAAAATTTTAGTATAATCTGTACTAGTCTATTTTGAGAATCTGATAATATGGCCTTTGATTGTTCTAATTGTCCTTTTTTAGTTTTATTGATTTTATTTTTTTTAAATACATGACAGTGGAATGCATTACAGTTCTTATTATACATATAGGGTACAATTTTTCATATCTTTGTATATAGAGTACGTTCACGCCAATTCATGCCTTTATACATGTACTTGTTTTTTTGTATTACAATTCTTATTACACATATATACCACAATGTTGGGAGCCGGCGACCGCACCCTGAGTGTGGCGCTGGTCTCTGCTTCCGTTTCGTTGGAGGTTGGAGTTGTTGGAAGTGAACAACTCCTTGTGGGGCTGTGGGCTGGGCTCTGGCCTGCTTCCGCTGCGCTGTACCTATTAGAATCCTCCACGTAGTGCTGGTTCATTGGCAAGGCTGGGTACTTAAGCTAGGGCAGACCGACCGACCGCGCGCACGCGCTTTCTTCTCTTGTTCCTGTTTTCTCATCATGATTCAAAGGTCCTGAGTAAACTGCTGAAAGAAGAATCCTGTGTCGTTTTTTCCCTTGCCGGCGAGGGGTCGCGACACCACAATTTTTATATCTCTGTTTGTATATAAAGTAGGTTGACACCAAATTCAAGTCTTCATACATGTACTTTGGATAATGATGTCCATCACATTCCACCATTCTTGCTAATCCCCTGCCTCCTCCCTTTCTCTCCCTCCCCTCTTCCCTATCTAGAATTCATCAATTCATCCCATGTTCTCCCTTCCTACCCGACTATGAGTCAACCTCCTTATATCAGAGAAAACATTCTGCATTTGCTTTTTTGGGATTGGCTAACTTCACTTAGCGTTATCTTCTTCAATGTCATCCATTTACCTGAAAATGCCATGATTTTATTCTCTTTTATTGCTGAGTAAAATTTCATTGTGTATATATGCCACATTTTTTTTTATCCATTCATCCACTGAAGGGCATCTAGGTTGGCTTCACAGTTTAGCTATTGTGAATTGTGCTACTATAAACATTGATGTGGCTGTTTCCCTGTAGTATGCTGTTTTTAAGTCCTTTGGGCATAGTCTGAGGAGAGGGATAGTTGGGTCAAATGGTGGTTCCATTGTCAGTTTTCCAAGGCATCTCCATACTGCTTTCCATATTGATTGCACCAATTTGCAGTCCCACCAGCAATGTATGAGTGCACCTTTTCCCCCACACCCTCACCAACACTTATTGTTGTTTGCGTTCATAATAGCTGTCATTCTGACTGAAGTGAGATGATATCTTAGAGTAGTTTTTATTTGCATTTCTCTGATTACTAGAGATGATGAGCATTTTTTCATATATTTGTTGATTGATTGTATATCCTCTTCTGAGAAGTGTCTGTTCAAGTGGAATTGCTATTTACTAAGGGGAAATGGAGCCAATTCATTTTATCCCCAGGTTGAACAATTCTGAGGCATATACCATGAGGAATTCTGGAGCCACTATGGTGATGGCGATTCAGTATATAGGTGTGGAAAAATTTTCTCTTTCTCCCTGTCTTACTTCCCTGGTTCCCTCACTTTCTTCCTGGGATTACTGTCTGAATAAACTATTTGCCTGGAAGGCTTCATTTTAGGGGTTACTTTTGGAGAAATCTAGGCTAACATAGATCAGATGAGAAAAGAGCTGGAGAATAAAATTGACCAAAATTTTATTTAATTTCTCTCACAAGGGACTGTAAGAAGGACATTTGGCAGTCTTGGATATCACACACTTATTCTGTGAACCACTAGGTAAAAGCTAGTACAGGTTAGCTGCCTGAAAGAGCTAGATCATTATTAAGCTCCAGATTACTAAGAACCCAAGGAATTTCTAGTGGGCTGTATCAACTCAGTCTGCCTCTCAGAGAACCCTCAAAATTCGTTTGTGTAGTTGTATTGTATAAGAAACTGTATCTATAGACAAACTAAACTCTGTGATTACCTTACCCACATAATAAAGCTGCTTATCCTATATTTGACAAGCATGATACCATCAAATCAATTGTAGCATTTTAACATTAAAATCTTTCCCTTCTTGTTAGGTCTGAAAGTGATAGCACATCATTTATAATGCACCCTGAACCAAGAATGCCCTCTTATAAAAGTCCTTAGTTTGTTTTTCCTCTGTAGAACAATATCCCTATAACCTGCAGAGAACCCACTGTTAAAACATGGAAACTTTCTTTGATGATTTTAACTATACTAAGCAATAAAGCAATTTTGGTCCAAGTGAAAGAGAAAACTTTCTGTCTTCCTTTTATATCTGTCTCATTAAAAGAAAGACTAAGCATTAATTTTGTAAATCATCAGTATTAAATGCTAAAGGAGATGAGTGTTTAGGTACCAATAATTCCAAAATCTATCTTGAATATGTCAACATTTGATAAGAAGAAAGATTGATGAAGCTATTAATAACGGTGGTTTAGCAGTACCAAAACAGTTTTAAACAAAGGAAGTGTATCTAGATTTAACTGAAATCAGTTTAAGAGAAAAATAATGCCCTACTCTAGGCCTCAGCATGCCCTCTGGTTCCTTGTCTTTCCACAATGCCCACCTGGAAAGGATGTGAAGATCAAAGTTATGAAAAGCTTCTTCTGTACTAGACCACTTCAAGTCCAAGAAATTGCTTCCCTTACAATCTAGATGTCATGTGATAAGGTCTGTTATTGTCTTCAGTTGTGAAAATATTAATCAAATTTTCCATCTGAAAATACAGCTGATAATTAAAAATGGCAGATCGATTATAATTAATCTAATATTTTTTAGATAAAAAAGAAAGAAGTTTTGAAGTATGGAAGATGAGAGACATGGAAAATTATGTATTTCATATAAGACTAAAATGGCTCCTCTCACATATGATTGTTGCAGAAATTGAACTTTGAATTCTAAGTTAACTAAGTAATCACCACACATGGGTGGAAAATATTTTCCAGATGAAAAACCAGGATGGTAATTTTTTATTAGTTCTATATGTGAGAAGCATTCTAAAAGACATTGTTATTCTTGGAATAATTTGATAGTTTACAAAGAATAGAAAGAGTAACTTATGTTGTACCTATCCTTAGAAATCTCTTAAAAAGAAAATCTACATACCACAAATTATTATTAAAGCATACAACAACACAGAGATTAAAATTAGTATTTAAGATTAAAAATGTCTTAACATTTTCCCATAGTTGGTATATTTATAAACATAATTTCTATACATAATCTATACTTTTACTACATATTGCATTCAGTCATAAATAATACATAGTATTTTTTTGTTGTTTTAAAAGTGTCATGCAAGTGACATTATACTGTAGGCATTCCACATGAAACTTATTTTCTTTCATATGGAATTATATTCTGGAGATTTTTCCATATTGAAAATTAGTTTTAATGACTCTGACATTTCCCAGGCCTGAGTAAATCTTGATTTATTTGTTTCCTTACTGAAGTTGGTATATGGATTATTTTTAGTTATGTTGTCTGTTTGTTTCTTTAATAAGCAGCGCTACAGTGAACATCCCAGTGCTTTGCTCTTGAGGCATGTGGGCTAAGCATGGCTAGGTTATAGAGTACACATCTTCAATTTTATTAGGTGTACAGAGACAGTAGATGCATCATCTGTATGGGTTCAGGTCTTACTTCTGTCATTTACTATGTGTGACCTCACCCTCTTTGACCCTGTTTCTTCACCTCTAAAATGATGTTAGGACTAGTAACTGTCAATAATAGACTGCTTGTTGTACTCTGTACAAGATTTTTAAATATTTCATTCTCTGTACAAGAGTTTTAGATGCATACGGGGCCAGCCAGACAAAGGCTTTATCTTCATCCTTCCTCTATTACTATGTTCTGGCTAATGAGATGTGAGGGGTAGTAATATATGCCCCTGCATGTGTGTTTGCCCACGTCCCCACCTTCCGCTATCTAGGAAATGAGATACAGACAAACACTGGCCCCAGAGATGGATTCTGCATCGCAAATCAGGTGAAGTTTTCCTTAACCACCGAGCTCTTAACCACCTATTTCTGAACTGCAAACTTCTTTGTTATTTAATCACCAAGTTTTTTCTTAGTTTTCTTTTTACGGAAGTCTAGCTTATAGCTTGAGGGTACATATTTCATAGCATTGTCATATTAAATGAGTTAAAATGTTCAAGCTCTTAGAAAACTGTTTAATAAGTGTCAATTATTTTTTTATTATAGCAACTACCAAATTACTTTTCAATGTGTTTCACTAATTTATAAACCTAGCACCAATGCTTAAATCTTCATGCTTTATTGCATGTTTTGTATTTTGACAATCTGATGCATAATACAATTTTTTATTAATTTATTTTTTCTTATTAAGACATTTATTTATTTATTTATTTGGTACCAGGGATTGTACTTAGGGGCACTTGACCACTGAGCCCCATCCCCAGCCCTATTTTGTATTTTATTTAGAGACAGGGTCTCCCTGAGTTGCTTAACTCCTCACTTTTGCTGAGACTAGCTTTGAACTCATGATCCTACTGCCTCAGCTTCCCAAGCTGCTGGGATTACAGATGAGCACCACTGTGCCCAGCTTATTAAGATTTTTGAAAACAAAGAACAAACATTTTAAAAGTGCACAAATCATAGTATTTATCTTAATAAATATTTCCTAACTGAGCTTACATGTGTGATCAACACTTAGACCACAGGAGCTCCTGATGCCCCCTTTCTACCACCCTCTGCAAAGACACTACCTCTACAAAGACAAAGACACTACAAAGACACTACCTCTGCAAATTACTACCACCCTCTGCAAAGACAACTTTTATTCTGGAGGTTAACAATATAGATGTCATAGGATGAATTGTCTACCCTCAAAAAAGAGGTAATTTAATTAAAGTGAGATCATATGGGTGGGCCCAAATTCCCTATGAAAGGGGTCCTTATAAGAAGAGGACAGTTAGGACACACACACACACAAGGGGAATAGCCATGTGAACACACAGAAGAAGGAAAGTATTTACCAGCCTAGGGGAGAGGCCACAGAAGAAGCTAAACCCATGGACACCTTGGGCTTAGACTTTTAGTCTCCAAAACTGGGAAAAAAATTAATTTCTGTTATTTAAGTCACCTAGTTTCTGGTGTTTTGTTATGGAATCTCTGGAATACTAGCTCAGATTTTGGTACAGGAAAATGGAGTGCTTATCATAATGAATATTTTAAAACATGTAGTTGGCCTTGGAACTAGTAATGGGAAGAGGCCGGAGACTTTTGGATGTGCTAGGAAAAGCCTAGGTTGCCTTGAAGAGATTCTTGATGGAAATATGGATGTTAAAGACGATAAAATTTAAATTAAACAAAATAAAAGATGATTCTGATGAAGACTCAAAAAGAAAAGAGAAGACCTGTATCTGCTTAGAGAATACATATATCATCATGAACAGAATGTTAGGAGAAACATGATCCTAACAGGCACTGTGCTGAGGTCCCAGATGGCAATACTGAACATGTTATTGGAAACTAGAGGAAAGGTAATAATCCTTGTTACAAAGTGGCAAAGAATTTGCCCAAATTGTGTTCTAGAGTTTTGTGGAAAGTAGAAATAATCAGTGATGAACTTGTTTAGTTAATTGAGATTTTTAAGCCAAATGCTGAAGACACGGTCTGCTCCTTGATGTTTCATAACTAAATGTGAGATGAAAGAAATATATTGAAGAAAAAATCGTAAAGCAGAAAGGAGACAGAACTTGAGGATTTGGAAAATTCTCAGCCTATTCATATTGCAAAAAATATACAAATATATTTTGGAGAGAATATCAACAGGTGGGTAGACAGCAATTTGTTAAAGAAATTATAATGCTAAGACTTGGATACAATTAGACACCTTACAATAAATGTGGGTATCCAGGAAATATCTGTGGATAACCCTTTTTGTCTGATAGCTTGGAACCCTATCAATTGTATGGGAAACCAACAGTTTTTTTTTTTTAATCCAAATTCTAATTAGGATCCCAATCTTGAGGTTGAACATGATATGGAGTTACACTGCTCATGTATTCATACATGAACATAGGAAAATTATGTACAATTCATTCTACTTTCTTTCCTGTTCCCATCCATTCTTCCTTCCCTTCATCCCCCTTTGTCTTAATCCAATGAACTTCTATACTCCCCCCACCATTGTGTGTGTTGGTATCTGCATATCAGAGAGAACATTCTGCCTTTGTTTTTTTGGGATTGGCTTATTACTTAGCATGATAGTCTCCAGATTCATCCATTTACTAGCAAATGCCATAATTTCATTGTTCTTTATGGCTAAGTAATGTTACATTGTGTATATATACCACATTTTCTTTATCCATTCATCTGTTGAAGGTCACCTAGATTGGTTCTATAGCTTAGCTATTGTGAACTGAACTGCTATAAACATTGATGTGGCTGTGTCACTGTAGTATGCTGATTTTAAGTCCTTTGGATATAGACAGAGGAGTGGGATAACTGAGCTAAATGTTGGTTCCATTCCAAGTTTTCTGAGGAATCTCCATACTGCTTTCCAGAATGGTTGTACAGATTTGCATTCCCACCAGCAATGTATAAGTGTACCTTTCTGCACACACCCTCGCCAACAATTATTGTTACTACCAACAAGGTTTTTGAAAATTTTATAAGCATAAATGTTACCAGTGTATACCCAATGGGACATGAAGGGGATGAAATGAAGGAATGTTTTTGGACTTCTGAGATTCTCCAAGATGGGCCAATAGAGCTATTCAGCCATGAATGTGTTTTATCTCTTAACAAAAGGAAAGAGCAACCCCAAAGTCAGATCAGAGGTCAGGAGGGATGCCACTTTCTCCACAAACCTAAAGGCCCAGAGTTTGGGGCTGTCTTCTCCTTAGTTTTAGAGTGTGAGGCCATCTCTGTGATTTCAGCAGGCCAGATCACTGGAGGACAGAGCATCAAATCCCAAATAATTACTCTCAAACCTGAAAATCTATAGCAATTTTCTCTGCCAAGTTTCAAACTTGTTCAGGACCCATGATCCTGTTTTTCTTTTTGATTTGTCCCTTTTGGCAAAGGAATGCTCATCCTGTGCTTGTGTCACCATTGTACTTTGGATGCAGATAATTTGTCTGTTTGCTCAAGTTCACAGCTGGAGAACTGTGCCTCAGAGTCAATCAATCCTCATGTCTCACCCATACCTGACTTAGAAGATATTTAGATGATATTCTGGTCTTGGAATTGATGCTGAATGGGTTAAGAATTTTGTGATTGTTGGATTGGGGATGAATTTCCTTTGGCCCATAAGAAGGATGTGAATTTGGAGGGAGGCAGAGTATGAAGAGTCATGTGCTAAATTGTGTCTCCTCCCCCGCCCCCCCAAATAGGTTGAAATCCTAAGAGCTAGTACCTCAGGATGTGACTGTACTTGGAGATAGAGTCTTTAAGGAGATACTTTACTTTATATGAGGCCATTCGGGTGGGCCCAAATCTCATATGACTGGTGTCCTTATAACAAGAGGAAAGTAAAACACAAGTACAGAGGGAAGACCATATAAAGACAAAGGAGAAGACAGATATATACTATCCTAAAAGAGAGGCCATAGAAGAAACCCACCCTGCAGATATTTTGAAATTCTAGACTCCAATTCTATGAGAAAACAAATTTCTGTTATTTAAATCATCTTTGATGTGTCATGCCTGGGTAACTAATGTTACTAGGGAAAACCTACATAAACTCTCTAGCTTTGCTTGCTCTTAGTTGACTTACAATCACTAATTTTGGAGGTCACACATTTTTAGTCTCTCACTGGCTTTCCTGTAGACAGCACCTCTTATATGTCGGTTATGATGATAGCAGTTGCCTAGAGACCTGAAGACACTTTCGCTGAAAACACTAACTCTTCAACTGGCCTACAGATGCCCAGTGGGTGACTAGAGCTGGATGAATAGGCTTGGCATCTCTGTCTTCATATTGTGTCTATCTCCTTTGTTGCGTTAACCTTTGGGTCATTTCCTATTCAGCTCTGCATGTAGACCTATTGAACAATTGAGAAATATTTTGTCCAAAACTATAATATATGGTCAACTTGACCTAGACTTATCAAGTCTATCTTTCTCCCTGCTTTAAGGATAAAGATACCTACCAGAAATCATGACTGGAAATACCAGACTACAAAAAGAGTGAAAAGAAGTGGCACCCTTGTTCCAAGAATATCACTTCTTATTCCCAGAAAAGATATTACCATCTTCCCCTTTATTAGCCTATCCCTCACCTCCATGATTCCTATCCTTTATCTGCTAACACCTCAATCTGCTGGAGTTGAGAAGCTGATCTGAGAGCAAATCTCCTTCATTCATTTGCCACCAAATAAAGCCTTTGTTTTTCCCCCAAACCCACCTCTCAGACACTGGTTTTCCATGGGATGAGCTTCCAAACCTGGGTTCAGTAATACTAATACTGCAGGTTAGTTTCACCCAGAATTATTAAGAGTTAGAACCAGCATCAGAGTCCAAACCTTATATCTTTCACTGAACATTGTTTCATTGAGTTTTACAACATTATTGAGAATGGTGGTGGTTGACCCATTCTCATTGCTCTATATTCCAATATGTGGATATGTGTTAATTTATTTATATATTTAATGTTGATGAGTATTTGAGTTACTTCCAGTGGTTAGCTATTGTAAACAGTGTTGCTATAAAGATTTTTGTACATTATTTAGTTTATATATGAATTAATTTCTCTTGGGTATTCACCCAGGAATTGCTGCTTCATGGCATATATGCATATATTTAGTTATTGTAGATTTCACTAAAAATCTTTTCTGAAATATTGATATATGCCCCCAAAAGAAATATACTACAGTTATTTCACATTCTTTTCAGTAAAAATACTTTCTTGAATCAAAATGTGAAATATGATATATCAAGAACTATGTAATGTTTTGAACAACCAACATTAAAAAAATAAAATAAAATAATAAAAAAAAATACTTTCTGTATTTTTCATCTTATCCATTGTGGTATGTAGACAAAAAAAAAAACTTATTGAGATTTTAATTTGTACATCTCCAATTACTAATAAGGTGGAAAACTTGCTTTATAGACAAGTGTGTGGCCAGTTTTCATAATGTCCCAAGTATAGTTGAAAAGAATGCACCTTCTTTGAAAGTTTGTGCTTTCACAGAAATTGACCACTACACTTGGTCAATTCAGTCAAATTACTTTGTCATGTTGCTGAAATCTTCTATATCCCTATACATTTTTGTAATAAAAATTCTAGTGATTATTGCTTTATCAAATCATTTTTAACATTCTTCCAATTTTTTATTTATATGTTTTGAGTATTTATTAATTATTATATATACCCAATGGACTGGTACTTTCACCATTTTGAAATGTTCATTTCCAAGAACAATCTTCATTAAAGCCACCTTTTCTAATAGTAGTATAACTATATTAACTTTCTTTTAGTTAATGTTTGAATGTGTATTGTTTTTCCCTTTTCATTTTAAAATATGATCAAACTATGTTAAATGCATGTGTGTGAGCCACAGTGAAACCCATTATTCTGTATAATTAATACACACTAATAAAAAATTAAAATTTGCTTTCAACATTTGTACAACCCTACCTTTAAGGTAAAATTTTTAAAAAGTCCAATTTAATACACTTTATTTTGTATTTACAAAATAAATACAGATCATTTACTTAAATAGTTAATTAGTGACTTAAATTCTACCATTTTCATATTTATTTTATTTTTATTTTGTGCTTGTCTTCTTATAAGATTAATCAAGTAACTTTTATTATTCCATACTTACTCTCTATTACTTCATAATTCATCTTTTTACTCTTTTTAAATGTATTACTCTAAAAACTAAAATATGAATCCTTAATTTTTTAGTTCTAATATATTATTATTATCACTTCCCCAACAATGTAAATATTCTTTTCCCAATTTTTTGATGTGTTAATTTTCAAAATATTTTAGACCACACAATATATTTTAAAATATTGTATTAGGGTTCTCTAGAGGAACAGAATCAACAGGAAATATGGTTATAAAAAGAGATTTATTAGATTGGCTTATGTGACAAAAGCTGGATAGTCCACAATGGCTGTCTGTGGGCTGGAGAGCTGGAGGAACCAGTATCTGCATAGTCCAAGAAGTTGAAGCCCAAGAATAAAAGGGATCAACAGTGCTTCCCTAGTTTGAGACCTAAGGCTTCTGGAAACTCCCTGGAGAATAACTTGCAGAATCTGCTTTGGAAGAGTGAAGAAAGGAGAGTCTGATGTCCTCAGACAATCACAGCAGCAATCAAGAACCCATTCCAGAAGAATGGAGTTTGCATCTACTGCTGCTTCCTGTTCTTCCAACTTTTATTCCATCCAAGCCAGCATCCTATGGGATGGTTCTGCCCACCCTTAGGGAGGGTTATCACTTCAGTTTGCTAACCCACATGCCAATCACTTCTAAACACACCCTCATTGACACACTCAGAAGTCTCTTAATCTTCAGCATCTCTTAATCCAATCAAGTTGACAATCAAATTAATCATTACAAATATCATTGGCATACATACAGGTATACTCATAATTATCCTTTTTAGTGTTATTTATTAGTGTACTTTATCTTTCCTGGATTTTAATTTTTGTGGATAAAAGATTTGGTCTCCTGCAATTTGGTTATACTATAAGTAAAAGTAAAGGCCATATGCCTGTCATTTCATTGTCATATCCATTCATCATTGAGAGATTGTGAATATTTTTATTTATTTACTGGTCATCATGTTTTCTCTTCTGTGAACCCTTTGTCCACTTTTTATTGGGTTGTCTTTTGGTTTATAATACATGAAAAACTCCAGACACTATTTGAGGAAAAGGAGCTTTTTATATGTGTGTCAGTATCTTCTAGTCTGTGACTTGTCTTAATTATTTTATGTTGTGTTTTGTCACATGGAAATTTAATTTCTTTTTTATCCCAGAGATTGAACCCAGCAGTGCTTAATCTCTAACCACATCCCCAGCCCTTTTTTTTTTTTTTATTTTGAAACAGGGTTTCACTAAATTGCTTAGGGACTAACTAAGCTGCTGAGGCTGACTTTCAACTTGTGATCCTCCTGCTTCAGCCTCCCAAACTTCTAGGATTAGAGGACTGAACCACCAGGCCCAGTTTAAATTTTAATAGATAAGTTTCAAATATCCATCATAGTTTGTGGGTTTTGTGCTTGGTTTGAGAAATTCTTTTGTATTCTCACAACATAAAGATAGCCTCCTAGGTTTTCTCCTAAAAGGTTTTTAGCTTTAATTTTCATTTTCAGGTCTTTAATTTATGAGGCCTTTGTTTTGTTTTTTTTTTTTCCTGTGCTGTGTTATGTAGGAATAGCCAGTTGTCTTAGCACCATCTGAAGAAATGTCACTTTCCTGTCATTTAGTAATGCACTGTTTTATTTTTAAAATTAATTGTATTGTTTTAAAATTATTAATAGAAATGATCATATAAACTTCAAGTCAATGATCACACTCTATGTTTTTTTAATCTCCCAAGCCCCTGAACCTTCATAAAAATTAAATATAAAAAAAATTATTCATGGGCACATTTAGATTTGTTCATGTTACATATTTGTTAACATCATGACATTGATACTCATGATTTCTATATGTCTTGGGACCAAAAAAAAAATCAATATATGCAACAAAATACTGACTTCTGACAATTCTAAAATGAAGTTTCAAAAAAGTAATAATATCAGGATTAGCTAACATTTATTGATGGCTTATTATGTGTCAGTGTTCTAAGAACTTAATACATATTAACTCTAAGAAAACTATGAGTCAGAGTAATAGTGTTATTTATAGTATTCAGATGAAAAACCGGTGTTCTGGAGTGAATTTTCACTCAAGTTTATAAAGATAATCAGTACAGAGCCCCTTTACTTAAATCCACTTTATTTATACTTATAAATAAATAAAGTATTGTTACTACTTAACTTTTAGGTGATCACTGGATTATAAATATATTTATAAATAAAACTATAATCTCTGGTATGTTAGCATTTATATTTCAATGTATGAATGCTGTTTTAGTCCTCAATAATAATTTATTATGCTTACCAGTTTTGTGGCATTGGACAGGTGTTTATATACAATTGTCTTGAATCTACATATAACATTTGCTATGTGGGACCTTCATTCACCTTTCCTTAAAAATGACTGCAGCTCGAGGAATACTGCACTTTATGTGCTGCTCTGGTGGTAAAAGCGCGTTTCACATAAATGGGGTAAAGGGTATTTAATGAACTGCGCTCCATGCATGTGAAGCCAACAGCAATATTAGAAATGGTGTTTATTTTATAGTCCAGAAACTGCATTTTAAATGCTAGTATATGTTTATATGACAGTTCTATTAAATATAAAAGAATCCCATTACAAGGGAAATCCTTTGCATAGACATTTTATGTGGTCTAAATAGCATACCCAGCCCTGCAACTCCTCATGGGAGACATTTTTAGAACCTTATTTATGTTCAAGCCATAACAAACTAGCAACTAGAAAACTATAATGGGCACAAACGGCTAATAAAAATGAGATTGTTGAAAATTCTTCTTAATAGCAACTTAGGAAGTATACTGATAAAACGAAGTCAAGGCCTGGTGTCTCTGGATGCCTGCCACCCAGTAATCACAGCCATTTGGCCACAGGTACACCCCTTTCCATCTTTTTTGCTTTCTCATCTCAAAACCAAATAGGCAATGCATTTTAAAATTGGTATTTGTCCTGCTTTTCATTCTATTGCCTACTGAACCTGAGAAGCTCTGGAGACAATTCTAGGATTTTTCTTTCTTCCTGCCCTGTTTATTAATTGGGTGATTCCTTTGGAGAAATAAGACAGATACTCTGAAATTAGTCAGAAGGAGAAGAATACCCAAATGTGTTCAGGTTTTGTGTGTGAATCTGTGTGCACACAAGATACATGTATGTGCAAATGTGTGCATGCATGTTGTATATGTAAGGCCTGGACACTTGAAATCTGGATCACTTCTTTGCTGAACTGCTCTGTTTAGACAAACTGGTTAAAATGAACAGGTCAAACCCTTTATTTATAGGCTAAAAACCATTTAATCTGGGGTAGATATCAGCTTCACAGGCAAACATTTTGGACCAAAGTCATTTTTATTGCTGCATCTTGCAGAATTCCATGATAGTTCATGTGGCTCTTCATGTAAGCAAAGGAAGAAATCCCATAGAGGAGGGGGCCTGTCAAGTGTGAAATGCTGCTTGAATCTCCCAAACCTGCATGTGTTTATGCAATAAGACCGTAAAGAAGTAGAGGTAGATATCTTTCATTTCTGAACTGGTGGGAGCTTCCTAATGAATTTTGCCCAATCGGTCCACGGTGGTGTCATGATAAATGGCCCCAAACCATCCATTTTTGGAGTTGGACTCACCTTCAAGGTCAGTGGCATTTGCCTCTCAGTCAGTGTGGAAATTCCCTCCACAATACTCCTGAGAATGGCCTTCCATTCTATTTTTGAACTCAACTTTGGAAAGTACATGACCTTAAAATTTTTCCAACTTCACTTGTAAAGAAATTCTTTACAAGACAGTTCCCAACCCACATATGATTAATTTATGTAAGCATGTCACTTCAGTGAAAATGGCCACCCAGGAGCAGCTGGCTCATCTTATAAGCTTCCTACTGCCACTCTTGGTCTTTCCCCCTACAACAGAGAAAAATTATTAATGCACAATTATGCATGTGTGCACACACATATGCGTGTATTTTTCAGCCTGTATCCTTCTGTTCAGGTCCTAAGGCTTTTCATTGCTAGGTGAAGATAAGATCTAGAAGACCTGGGAGGCTCTAGGTTGACTTACCTTGAAAAGGAAAGGAGCCCTTTATGAAGAACCAGAAAGGATCTAAAAAGTTGGATACAGTGGTGAAGAGTTTGGGAGAGGAAAACATGAGAGAAATTGCTTGAAGCTGCAGACTTTGAGAGACAATAGTGCAGGGAATTTTAGGAATTTGGACACATGTCTGCCATGTATTGTCTCTTTGTTCTCTTTTCCAGAGACATTATAAAGATCAAGGCATTCAAAGTTTGTTTTCTGCATAAGACAGCCTACTTATTCTGCTTCCTTAAAGCCTCCGAGGACCTGGACTCCCCCTCAGCTATCAACACATTAGGATCTCTCATCTAGGTAACACCAGTTAAGGAAACAAAAAGACATTGTTATCAATAGCATATGGATTTTGAAAGTATTAGTCAATCTTTCTGAGTCTGATTGACTCTGAAGTGTTACAGCAAGTTTTAGAACCTGGAGAACTAAAGCCTGCTTTTCAAATGTCTGTGAGGGAAATTGAGGCACTGGAGCTATTGACTGGAGGCTGCCTATATGTCACCTCACACTGTGCCATGATGTCAGAAAAGACATCAGGACTCAGAGACAACCCTCAATTTTAGCTGTTCAGAAATTTGCTGCTGTTTGTTTCAGAGTTGATCAGACTAAAAGACTAGTTCATATTTTCAAATGCACAAGATATTGAAGGATGAATTAGAATAGCAATACTCTAGTATATTATTGCTACCTGTTCACCCAATAGAAAATTGACATAGAAAAACCTCTTAGAAGTCTATTTTTACATGTGAGATTAGAGCAAACATTAGAAGTCTGTCTTATAAATCCACTTCTGCAAAAGATGCAGACCTATTGAGGGTAAGATGTTGTGAGTGAGCTTCTATTATTTAATTTTGACTCTAGGAGCATCTTCATTCTGTGGTCCTTTGCCAATCACTAATCCATCCTTTATCTCTGCACATTGATATCACCTAATTGCATACAAAGATGTCCCATTCTAATTCAGTCTGGGAGACAGTATCCCATTCCTAAACATGCATTTTATAATTCTTTTTTTTCATCAATTTTCATATTTTTAACTATGTAATGATTAAAAAATAATTTTAAATGTTTTGTAGTGCATTATAGCTTTGCATAATAATGGGGTTCATTTTAACATAATCATACATGCATGGAATATAATTTGCTCTACTTCCTCTTTCCCTCCTCCTTTCCCTTCCCCTACTCTTCTGCCTCTACTGGTATTCCCTCTTTTTATAGATTTTTAAATTAGTGCTTTATAGATACAAATAAATGTGAAATTCACTTTGATACATTCATATGAGTATAATCTGGTCAATTTCATCCTACCATTCCTCCCTTTGACTTTGTAACCAGTTGTGCCTCTTAATTTTTCCTTTCCTCTGAAGAAGCTTTTTAATTTTATTCCATTTCATTTATTGACCATTGGTTTTATTTCTTGCACTTTAGAAGTCTTATTAAAAAGTCAATGTGTGTGCCAATATGTTGAACAATATGATATACTGAACAAAACTCAGAGGTAATAAAAAAGCCATGTATAGTTCCATCCTTTCCTACATCTTTTTCCAGATCCACCTTTAGTAGATAGCTGATATACTGTTTCTCTATGTTCACACAGACATGTACAAACAAATGAAATCATCAGTCATCAATCTGTTTATAGCCTTTTCCACATAATGTAGAGGTTTTCCTCTAACTCATTTCTTTTACTATTTTCTTGTCCACATTTCTAATTGATGCATTATAGTTGTGTATAGTAATGCAATTTATTGTTTAATGCCTAACTCATTTTAATAGTGTAAATATTCTACCTTCCTGCTTTTCAACAATTTAATTAGTTCTTATCAATGAATATTTAAATTATTTCCAAAATTTTACTCCTATAAAAATGCTTCAAAGAACATTCTTGTACAATTATCTTTTTGTCCTTATAGGAGAAAATCCCAAATGTGGAATTATTGGGTCAAAGGTTATGTACAGTCTATATTTAAATGATATTTCCAGAGTCCTTCTTAAAATATTCCTAAGCCATTGCACAAGAGAACTAACTTCCTCATGTTTTAAATTGCACTGTATTTTATCAATCTTCTTTATGCCATTCTGACATTTTAAGTTGTATTTCTGGCATTAGGAGTGTATTTGAGGGTTTTTTTTCCCTTAAAATCATAAAGAACAGAGAGTTACTTTTTATCATTTTAGAAGCTGGAAAGTCTTAGATTGAGGAGCCTGTATCTGGGAGGGCCTGCTTTTTTTTTTCTTTTTTATCTTTTAATTAGTGTATTCTGGAGATATATATGTACATAGGAAAATTTGGTCAGATTTATCCCACCATTCCTTCCTTTTCCAGTCCCTCAGCCTTCCCCCTCAATTTCTTTCCTCTGTTCCACTGATCTCCCTTCTATTCATGGAATCTCTTTCTTTTCTGTTTTCTCCTTTCTTCAGTCGAGCTTTCACATATCATAGAAAACGTTCACCCTGGACTTTATGGGTCTGGTTTATTTCACTTAGCATGATAGTCTTCAGATCCATTCATTTACCAGCACATATCATAGTCATTCTTTATGTCTGAGTAATACTCCATTGTGTATATATACACCATTTATCCATTTATCTGTTGTAGGGCACCTAGGTTGGCTATTGTAAATTGTGCTGCTGTAAACAATAATGTGGTTGACATTAATGTAGTATGCTGATTTTATTTTATTTTTTGCTTTTTATCTTCCTTTTAAATTTTTTTTCTTTATTTGTTCTTTTTAGATATACATGACAGTAGAGTGTATTTTGACATATTATACATGCATGCAGTTTAACTTATTCTAATTAGGATCCCATTCTGGTAGTTGTACATAATATGGAGTTTCACTGGTGGTGTATTCATATTTAAACATAGGAAAGTTATGTCTGACTCATTCTACTGTCTTTCCTATTACCATCCCTGGAAGATCAGTAGATGAGACAAAATGGAATAAAGTTTGCTGATTTTATATCCTTTGGATGTATTCTGAGAAGTGGGATAACTGGGTCAAGTGGTGGTTCCATTCTTAGTTTTTTGAAGAATCTTCATACTGCTTTCCAAAGTGGTTGTACTAATTTACAGTCTCTCCAACAATGTATGAGTGTACCTTTTCACCCACATCCTCACCAACATTTATTATCACTTGTATTCTTCATAATTGCCATTCTGACTGGAATCATATGAAATCTCAATGTAGTTTTGATTTGCATTTCCCTGATTGCTAGAGATGTTGAAGATTTTATTGTCCATTTATATTTCTTCTCTTGTAAAGTTTAGTTATTTTGTCCATTTATTAATTGGATTTTTTCTGGTGTTGAGTCTTTTGAGTTCTTCACGTATTCTGGATATTAATCTCCTGAGAAACGGTTGGCAAAGATCTTCTCCCTGTCTATGAGTTTTCTTTTTAAATTAATAACCTTTACGAATACAGATTCTTAAGTTCTCTCATCCAATTTTCATTCTGAATGTCTGCCGAATTCATCTTTTTTTAAACATATGACAGCAGAATGCATCACAATTCTTATTACACATATAGAACAATTTTTCATATCTCTGTATATAAAGTACGTTCACACCAATTCATGTCTTCATACATGTACTTTGGATAATGATGTCCATCCCATTCCTCCATTATTGCTAACCCCCTTCTCCTTCCCTTCCCCTCCAACCCCGCTGCCCCATCTAGAGTTGGTCAGTTCCTCCCATGCTGCCTCTCACTACCCAACTATGAGTCAGTCACCTTATATCATAGAAAACATTCACCATTTTTTTTTATTGCTTTTCTGTGGGGTTTCACACTCTTAATTTTTCCTTTCCTCTGAAGAAGCTTTTTAATTTGATGCCATTCCATTTATTGACCATTGGTTTTATTTCTTGCACTTTAGAAGTCTTATTAAGGAAGTCAGTGTGTGTGCCAATATGTTGAACTGTTGAGCTTAAATTTTCTTCTAGCAGTTGCAGAGTTTCTGGTCTAATTCTTGGGTCTTTGATCAACTTTGAGTTAACTTTTGTGCAAGGTGATACATTGGATCAAGTTTTATTCTTTGACATATGCCTATCCAGTTTTTCCAATACCATTACGCCAACATATATGTTTGGCACAGTTGTCAAGTATCAGATAACGGTATCTATTTGATTTGTCTCTGTATCTTCTATTCTATTCCTTTAATCTTCATATCTGTTTTGGTGCCAATACCATGTTGTTTTTGTTACTATAGCTCTATAGTATAACTTGAGGTCCACCATTGTGATGTCTTCAGCATTGCTCTTCTCTTTTAGAATTACTTTGCTATTCTGGGTCTCTTATTCTTCCAAATAAATTTAAGAACCGTTTTTTTTTCTAGTTCTGTGAAGAATGCCATTGGTACTTTGATAGAGACTGCATTGAATTTGTATAATGCTTTGAACTGTATAATGCTTCTGGTGGTATGGTCATTTTGATAATATTAATTCTGCCTGTTCAAGAACATGAGAGGTCTTTTTATCTTCTAACATCTTCTTTAATTTCTTTCTTAAGTGTTTTGTAGCTTTCATTACAGGGGTCTTATACCTTCTTCATTAGATTAATTCCCAAATATATTATTTATTTTATTGAGATTATTGTGGATGTAATAGTTTTCCTAATTTCTTTTTCAGCAGACTCATTATGATCAGGAAAATGATCAATTTATGTATGTTAATATTATATCTTACTATACCCTCACTAAATTTGTTTATGAATTCTAGAAGTCTTCTGGTTGAGTTTTTTTGGGTCTTTGCTGTCATCAGCAAACAGATAATTTGACTTCTCCTTTTCCTATTTGTATCCCTTTAATTTTCTTCTCTTGCCTTATTTCTCTGGATAGAGTTTTAGGAACTATGTTGAATAGGAGTAGTGAGAATGAACACCCTTGTCTTATTCTCATTTTTAGAGGAAATGCTGTCAGGTGTTTTGTATTCAGTATGATGTTGGCCTTGGGTTTGTCAGATATAGCCTTTACAATGTGGAAGTAAGTTCTTTTTATCCCTAGAGTCTTTAGTGTTTTAAACATGAATAGATGCTGTACTTTGTCACATGCTTTTTCTTCATCTGTTGCAATAATCATATGATTCTTATTCTTAACTCTATTCAGTGGTGAATTACAATTATGGGTTTGCTTATGTCGAATCAACCTTTTATCCCTGAGATGAAACCCAGTTCATCATAGCATACTATTTTCTTAGTGTGTTTTTAAATGTGATTTGCCAATATTTTATTAATTTTTTGTATCTATCTTCATCAGGGATATTGGTCTGTAATTTTCCTTCCTTGATGTGCCTTTTTTTGGCTTTGATATGAAAGTGATACTGGCTTTATAGAATGAATCTGTCAGTGTTCCCACCTTTTCTATTTCCTGGAATAATTTCAGGAGGATTGATATTAGTTCTTCTTCAAAAGTTTGGAAGAACTCAACTAAGAATCCCTCTGATCCTGGGCTCTTCTTTGTTGGAAGGCTTTTAATAGCTGCTTCAATTTCATGGCTTGATATTAGTCTAATTTTTCTATATCCTTCTGGTTCAATTTGGGTATGCCATACGTCTCTAGGAATTCGTCAATCTTTGAGACTTGCTAGCTTGCTGGAATATAAATTTTCAAAATAGCTTCAAAATCCTCTGGATTTTAGTAGTATCAAGGGGATATCTTCTTTTTCATCTCTAACATTGATAATTTGGGTATTTTCACTCTCTTTCTTTTGGTTAGCTTGGTAAGGATTTATCAGTCTTGTTTATCCTTTCAAAGAACCGATTGTTTGTTTTATTAATCCCTTGTATTGTTTTTTATTCTCAATTTCATTACTTTTGGCTCTGGTTTCAGTTATTTTCTGTCTTCTACTTACTTATTTTGTATTATTTAGGTATAATGTTATGTTATTTATTTGGGATCTTTTAATCTTTTTTAATGAAGAAATTCAATGCTATAATCTTTTCTCTTAGAACTGCCTTAAACAGTCCCAAAGATTCTGATATGTTTTATTTCTATTCTAATTTGTTTCTAAGATTTTTAAATTTATTCTATGATCCACTACTCATTTAAAAGTATATTATTTGCTCTCCAAGTGCTAGAATTACTTCTGTCTTTTATCTTTTCATTGATTTCTATTTTATTCCATTATGACATGAAAGTATGCAAGGAGTTTTCTCAATCTTTTTGTATTTTTTAAGATTTGCAAATTTGAGAATTTTTAAAAATCGTTTTCACTTCTTTGAAGGTATTTTATCTAGTAATATTTTTGTCTATTTTTAATTCTTAAATTAATTTATAGATTTACATTATTTGTTTTAGCCTTCCTTTTTTTTCTCCTTTTTCCATCTGTTTTTATTTTCTTTCTTCCTTCCTTCCTTTCTCTCTCTCCCTCTCAATTATGACAGGATGGTCTTTTTAACAAAAAGTGTTGGGATAAGTTGATATCCATGTGCAATAAGTAAGTAAAGAAAATGTTGATCCAAATGTCACACTTTATGCAAAAATTAAGTCAAAACAAAGCATGAACACAAATGTAAAACCCAAAGCTATATAACTTGTAGAAGAAAAATAAGAAAAAAAATGCAATCTTGGGTTTGGTGAAGATTTCTTAAGTGCAACACCCAAAGCGCAAGCCAAAAAAAAAAAAAAGAAATTGATAAATTGTACTTCATAAAAAATTAAAAGATAATTTTCTAAAAACCACTATTAAACGATGAGAAGATAATCAAGACTAGGAGAAACTCTTTGCTAAGCATACATCTGTGGAAAGATCAAAATCTAGAACATATAAAGAGCTCTCAAAATTTAATAATAAAAGGGACCAATTTTTAAAGTATACAAAAATTTCAAACAGATGTTTTACCTAAGAATATATTCAGAAATAACAACTCAGAGCAAAAAATGGATGTTCAATGTCTTTAAAGAAATGCACATAAATATGAGATAGGTCAGTGGTTTTTTGTAGAGGTTACTTCAAATATCTGCTTCAACTGTGCCTCCATGGAACTAACTCTTCCCTCACCTCAAACCCCACTCCAACTGGCCACCTGCTCTGATCCAGATTTATGACACCTGCTCACAGATATCTCAGCAATCTCAATGTCCCTGCTGTCTGCCATGTTGACTGTTCCTGTCTCAGGTTCCCAGGAACTACTTCTATGACCGGGAGAGTGCCTTAACTGCCAGATCAACTGCCGCTCTGCATCCTGTCTGCCTCTCCATGTCTTACCATTTGGACCATGGTGATGAGGCTTCAAATAATTTTAGCAAATAACTTCACTAATCTCATGAGGAAAGTGAACATTGCTGAGAAACTAATAATGCTATAGAAACCACAAAGTGACCAAGTCTTCCTCAGGATATCGAGAAACCTGACTGCAACCAAGGGAGAAGTAGCTTGAATGCCATGGAGTGTGCATCACACTTAAAAAAAAGAACATGAACCAGTCACTATTAGAGCAGCACAAAATGGCCCCATCAGAAACAGATTACTCCCATGTGTGACTTCATTGAGATGCATTACTCAAATGAAAAGGTAAATCAACGAAAGCATTGGGTGACCACTGTAAAAAATTTACTTAAGTTGAGGGTCCTGGAATCTGGCACTGCAGATCATGTGTGACATGCTCACCCTGGGAAACAGTGAGGAGGTTAGTTAAGCATGAGACTGGTTTCCCAACAGCCCATGGGATGACTTCCTCCATCATTTAAGCAGTGCATGCACCTGGGTTTACCTTTACCTTTTCTGTTAGTTGTACCAAATGTCCACTGAAGTTCTGTCATGTGTACCATTCCTTCAAATGAAGTAACTTAGTATTTTTCCTTCCAGTTACAAAGGGATAGCACTGCGCACCTATTAGAGCAGCTAAAATTTAAAAAGTTGACCGTACCACATTTGGGGCAAGGTGATCTGTTACAAATTACTGGAGAAATGTAAAATGGAACAATCATTTTGGAAGACAGTTAGGCAGTTTCTTAAAGAAGCTCAACATACTTATCATATAATCTAGCCTTTCTTCCAGACACTTATCTATGACAAAATGAAAGCACATGTCCATATAAAAACTTGTATACAAATGTTCTTGAGATCTTTACTATAATAGCTCCTAAGTGGAGACAACCCAAATGCCTATTAATTGGTGAATACATAAACTAATTATGGTTTATCCTGTCAATAAAAACTTACTCAGTAATAAAAATGAATGAAGTAGTGATACATGCTACAACATGTGTAGATCTCAAAATAAAAGTGTATCCTGTATGACTCCATTTTTTCTCCTTTGGTACCAGGGATTGAGCCCAGGGGCACTTCACCACTGAGCCACAGCCACAGCCCTTTTTATTTTTTAGTTTGAGATGGGGCCTCACTAAGTTGTTTAGGGCCTTGCTAAGTGGCTGAGACTGATCTCAAACTTGAGGTCCTCCTGCCTCAGTCTCCCAAGTTGCTGGGATTACTGGTGTGCTCCACTGTGCTTGGTAGGTTTACTTTTAAATGCCTCTTTTAAATATAGCTTTAAAGTGTTAAGCCTAGCACAATAGTGAGTTCAGTGTAAAGAGTGGTGATTGTTACCCTCACATATCTCAATTCTAAATTGTTTCTTGGGCATCTCGCTGTTCTCCTCAAATCACGAGCATATGGTTATACATGTCTGCTGTTGATTTTGGCTGACTTCTTCCACTGCTCATCTTTTTCTCTCTGAGGTGTTTTTTTCTCAGGACTTATCTAACTTCAGTGAGCTCCTTGAAGGGAAAGGTATGCATAAAACTGGTAAGCACCTTCTTTTCCTGTTTCCTTCTTAAAACTCTTCCCAGTTCTTGTTATTAGCCTTGCTTTTCATGTCTTTCAGGTTTTTTGCCAAATACAATTACTAAACTTCACTTTCTATTTAAGAGTGTAGAAGTGAGAGAATTAGCAGAGTAAATGAGTGTTCTTTCTAAAGGAAATTGGCATAAGTAAATAAATTTTATTAATTTAGCCAAAGAAGTAAGAAAATAGGAGGGTTGGCCCATAGAGTTTCTCTGGTTTGTGACTATCAGGCCACAGATCAGCACAGAGCCTCAAGTGACAAGGGCTTTGGCTCTTCCCGTGGAGAGCATGCATGAGTGTCACAGTTTCAAGGATCAAAACTTGAAGAACCACAGATGAAGGCAGGACTCCATGAAAATCCTCCCCTTTCCACTGCCCCCACCCCCACATTAGTGGTCATGACCATGTGTCTTCCTGCGCAGGGCCCCCTCTCTTTATCTCCTTTGGTGTGACTGTGTGTGGTCTCCTTGCATGTCTCTTTCTCCTCCCTCTTCTTTGACTGTCTTAACTCTATCATGAAGTTAAAATTTGTTTTTATTATTTTATTTATTGTATGGGATGTTCAAAATTGCTTTCCTTAAAAGCAGATGGGTGGCATATTTTATTTCTTCCTCCAACCATTCCAATTATAATGAAACAAATAAAATCTAATTACTTTGTACTTTTTACTTGTATGTCCTTCAGTTTGCCTTTTTTTTTTTTTTTCTTTTTGGACAGTGACATTGCTCTCTCTCTCTTCCCCTCCTTCCAGTTTTAAAGTAGCATACAATACCCAGTGAATTTTTGTAGATCATAGACTTTTAGTGATATCAAAAAGTGCATTATAGTAAAGTTGACAGTGTGTGTGAATATTTACTATTCTTATCTTTAAGATTTTTGTCTGTTTTGATTTCTAATGAAAATACAATGAGTAAAACAAACCTAAGTAAGTATATGTACTTGAAAAAAGCAGCTTATTGAACAAAATTGATATAATGTGCCCCAAAATGACTTGACAAGATTCATTTACGTTATAAAATCAGTAGTGGACAATGTGAAACATGAATTATTGATTTTTATTATTTTTTTCATCTTTGGGTGAGAAGACAATTGTGACTAGAGTATTTGAACTGTGATACCATCAAAGGCATTGGATTTAGAAATTTGGTTTTACATAAACTAAGATCCCTGAACTTCCAAGAAACTTTCTTCCATGGACTATCACTAATCATCTGTGAGTCTGTGTTCTACCTAGTAAAACACAAAGCCACAAGTAATGAACGTCATCCACAATTACAGTGCAGCATAATTCTTTAGAATTAAAATTAATTGCAAGAAGATCAGAAAAAAAACACTGCTTTCATCCTGTACCTCTGCTTCTCTATTACATTTTATTATTTTAGGCAGAGAAAATAAACAGTATGGGACAGGAGAAGTTCTTTTGAAATACAAGATGGAGAGAACTTTTGCAGTTCCTTCATTGTATTATCTTTTGTTCTCTCTCTCTCTCTCTCTCTCTCTCTCTCTCTCTCTCTCTCTCTCTCTCTCTTTTCCAACTCTGCTCTCACTCTCTGATTTTATAAAGAAAAGTTATAAAATTTCCACAATTACACCCACCTGTAACAGAATGATTTAGAGGTGGGAGTATTTCCAGAGGGAGAGTTTGGCCACATTCTCACTGACGTCTGGAGATACAAACAACTTCTAAGTACAAAGAGAAGCAAGGCCCCTTGAGAACAGCCAAAAAAAAAAAAAAAAAAAAAAAAAAGCCAGACATTCAGAGCGATCTCTCTCCTGCATCTCCTAACCTGTGGGTTTCCCTGTCCACATGAGAAAACAATGATATTTGAGCAATGAATACTACCATATTAGCAGACTGACTTGGTGATAGAACATTACATCACACTTGTAAGAAGAGGCCAGCAGTGGAACTGCAGTGCAAGTGGTAGAAACCACAAGAGCATCTCTGGTAAGAACAGGCATTGACCTATTGACCTTGGCTATATTGTGGCAAACCCATATTCTTCTGGAAGGAATAGCCAGAAGGCATGGCATACTTAGCCTGAGGAAGCTGAAGGACCTATAAATAAGGAAGAGAATATGAAAGGTGTTGACTTCCGTTTGAATTTTAAAAGGCAATCCCCAGCAGCAGGGAACTGATGTGCATCTCCTGTGTTGCTGGCTAATGTCATCACTAGGCTAAGGATCCTAGGGCTGAGGCATCCTGGTCTTTGACACTCAAGTTGAGTCTCAACTCTGTAATTCTTGACTGTGTATTCACCTTTGCCTTTCTAAAGTCAAAGGAATAGCTCTCACCCATGTTACTACCAACTGAGTGGTCCCAAGCTTCACTGTGGTCTCTGCGCAATTACACATCAGGGCATAACCTCACCAAGCCCATCCCCTGGGAATGGTCTGAGCCCAGACATTTTCCCTGTCAGATGGCAGCCATCTTGGAAGGGACAGGATTTAGACTATCAAGTAAGAGCAAGTAAGTATTGATTCCTACCAGGTGGGCCATATGGATTTGAGATGCCTAGTATTGGTGTGAACAAACATGATGATGTAATGAGAACCAATCAGAACCTATCCAGGTAAAAAGGATCTTTCAGGATTAAAAAAAGAAGTATTCAAGAGTAGGGCTTTTCATATAGGTGGTCATTATTTGAGGGCTGTTTATGTTCCACATGCTTTACCTACATTTTCTCTAATCATGACAACCATACCACACAGATGTGCATTTATCTTAAATAAATATTTAGAGATAACATATTCTGTGCTAGGTCAAATGCTTAATTGTGAAGATGTAACTGAGACAAAAAATAATCCTTGCTCTTTTGGAGCTTACATTCCATTTTTAAAATCCTCTTTATATTATAGATGGTAAAGCCAAGACTCAAAAAAGTTTAATTAAATTCCCAAAGATATACAACATGGAAATAAACCTGGGTTTGAGTGGGTTCAAACACAGATTATTTGACCCAAGTGTCTTTCAATTTAACTCTATACTAGCAATTTCAAATGCTTTTCCTACTACAATACACATCATATTTAGTATTCACAATGCGATACAATATCACAGCCTGGGTTGGCACTAATTAACCAGACTTCAGTTTTTCTCTCCCATTCACGTTAAGGAAAACACAACTTAGAGAAAGCACCCCTTAATAATCAAGAATCTGTTCTAGTTTATTTTATTTTAAATAAGTCCTTCAAAAACATCATATTGCTGCTACAAGTCTCACATTTGAGTGTTTGACATCAATTATCCCACAGGTAATGAGTCATTTGCTAAACTATGCACCTGCTACACTATCTTATGCCTAGAGTAGATCAGACACAAGACATGGAGAAGTAGCCATAATATAAGTAAAACCAGGTTGAGTATATTTAGGTAGAATAATGTCATATTGATCAGGTTTCAGTAACAGCAAGAATCACCAAAGGCAGTGGTATTGATCAGGGTTCTCCAGAAGAACAGAATCAATAGAATGTATGTATAATTATATGAAGGGATTTATCAGATTAGCTTACAGGATCAGAGATTAGAAGCCCCACAGTGATCACTTATAGGCTGGAGTTGCAGGGAAAAGAGTAGCTGCTCAGGCTAAGAAGCTGGAAGCCTCAGAAAAAGATGAACCAATGTGATAGCCCCAGTGCAAGGTTGAAGATCTGGAAGCTCCCTGGAGAGTTGGTGCAAGATGATGTTCAAAGGCTGAAAAATCTGGAGTCTGAATTCCGTGAGCAATTGTAGCAGCAAAAATTGTACCCACTCCAGAAGAGTCAAGTGTGGGTGCACCCCTACAAGCTTGCCCTTGCTGTGGTTTGGATCTGGAGTGTGTTAAAAGCATGGTCCCCAGTGCAGCAAGGTTCAGAGGTGGGTTTTAAGGCAGTGATTGGATCGTGAGGGCTCTGATCTCATCAGTGGATTAATCCAGCATTGATATCTGGGTGTACTACTGGTAGATGGGACCTAGCTGGAGAAAGTAGGTTATTGGGGGGTGTCCCCTGGAAAGAGTTGTCTTCTCCTTGACTCCTTCCTCTCTTTCTCTCTCTTCCCAGATACCAAAGGTAAGCAGTTTTCCTCTACTACACCATCCCACCATAATGTTTCTTCCTCAGAACCAGTCAACTATGAACTGAATTCTCTGAAACCATGAACCCAAATGCATCATTCCTTCTCTAAGTTGTTCATATCAGGTATCATGGTCACAGGAATAAAAAATGGACTCAAACCTCTTCTGCATTTTTTTTCCACTCCAGTCTATTGGTGGGTGAGGCTCACATTCAGAGTGAGTATTCCCTTTCCGTTCACTGACCCACATGACAATTATCTCTAGAACCAGTGTCACAGACAAGCCTGTAAATGTACTTTACCCACTTTCTAATGCCTTTGATGAATGAGGGACATATGTGGGTAGGGAGTTTAAAAAATGATTCCGCTTTCATAGAGGCCTCAGAGGATCCTCTGAAGTTCAGATGGCTCTTCAGAGCTGTCCTGAGTCCAGGCAAGTAGACCAACCCTTTGTCCACCAGTTTTGGCAGTGATGGGCATGGGCTGTGCCTAGGGAACAGGCAAAGCCTTGAGTGGAGCTGCTCAGCTCTTCACAGGGCAGTGTCCAGAGAGGAGCTCTTCTGTGAGCTGTCCACAGCCAACACGGTCACGTTGGGAAAAAGAATGTCTCATCCCTTAAGGGGGAATGGGCCTGGCAAACCACACCATTTGCCAAACCTCCTCCAGCAGACACTCTGTGAGAGTGAAGATATCCTAAGACAGACTTAGACCTTAACTCTGCCCTACTTAATAAAAATGTATATTTGCTTGGTGTTATTGATACATTCTACAGTATATTGTTTTGTTAAATTTTAAAAGTAAGAAACATTTTGATCAGTTTGTACCTATAGTGAACAATAAGTGTTTATGGAGAATAAATAGAATAATGTTTTTTATTTCAGAAAACAGTCATATTTTTCCTACAATTATCTTCTAGAAATTTAACTTTGAGTATATGTTGCATGAAATACAATTATCATTCATGCTCTCTTATTACTCTATCATAGTATATGGGTAGCCCATTTTCTAGGCAACTTTAAATACCTGGTATGAGAAGAGATTGTTATTTTTAATATGATGTGTCATATTGTTATAAAAAATTAAAGTTTAAAATCTTTGAAATGGAGCCTAATTTTATATGTAACATTAATAACACTTCAAAATCTTCAATGAACAAGATCTAAGTTTTATGAAATCAATCTAAAATGCTATTTGACAAGCCAAAATTAAAAGAAAGAATACATAATCTCAATTACATTTGTTTTAAGATAACTTACAATAAAAATCAAATAATGCACAAAGCATTTTAAGCAAAAAGGCCAACATGAAAGAGGCATAAATTTGAGCTTGTAGACTATCAAATAAATCAGGAAGCACAACCATTAAATAAAGTTACTTCCAAATGATAATATTTTAAGTCATACTGTTACATAAATACATGCACATAAAATTTAATGCATTTGGTATATAAGCCAGGTGATTAGAATAAATCAATCTTGCAACAAGAAGAGGAAAATGTTACTTTGTAGCAATAATCAGTGAAGCTTCTTGAAGAAATAAAGTCAAGAGGGATTTTAAATAGATACAGACAAATAGAATGAGTATTCAGGTAAGGAGATTAGCTGCAGAGCCTTGGAAATAGAATCTGTATAGAAAAGTCAGGAAAGACTGAAGATAAATCAGATTGTGATGACAATTATTTTTTGGAGAATATTAATGTACTAGTATCTTTCAGTGTTCACTAGATCTTTCTTCTTTTGCAAGATTGATATTAATAGTCCTTGCAAAACCCATGGGAAGTGTTTTTCTCCGTTCTTCAAGTCGCATTTAAATCATCCTTGCATTTTTCTAACCTGACACACTTTTGGCTGCTGATCGAAGAACAAACTTACTAGTCACTAAATTACCCAGCAGTGTAACAGGGATTCACGCACATGAGCTGATTAAAGGGATGCTTATGTTTCAGCTGGAAGTTGAGAATTTAACATTTTTCATGAATTTGCATGGTATTTTGCCCCCAAAGTCCCCTATCAACTAGTAAAACAAAGTGGGAACATAGTAATAAGTTTGCAAAATTCACTTTGAGATTCAGGAGAATGTCCATCACAGAGATTAATTGTATGTGTTATGGCTTTTTTTTTTTTTTAGAGGTAGTCAATGTACTTCAAGTGACCCCATGGAATTGACTGCATGGGATCAAGACACTATAATGGGGTTACAGTGAAGAAAGAGCATCATCACTGAAGAAGCCACCTTTTCAATTCCCTTGCCCTTGATTCCTCCAGGACAACCATTCATTCCAGTGAAGCTCCTCTCAGTGTGCCCAGATTATCATGGCCTTCTCATTCCTACATCAGTCACATGAGCCACCTCACAGCCGACCTCTGATTTTAGCCACAACTGTACCACACGGTGCCAGATGGCCTCATGTTCTCTTGGCTGACAATGTCCTAATTGGAAGATTCTTTCTGCTTGATGATCTTTCCTGCACTCAAGAGCAGCCCACACATGTACAACAGTTTTAATACCTTGTGGCAATCCTCAATCAAGGAGGAACAGGAACCGGTAGGCAAATATCTCATCTTCTTCCCATCCTTCATGGGGACAATTCTGGGAGCTGCTGTGCACATTTTCTAGCAGTTCCAGGGGAACTGAGCACATTGTGCAAAACAGCAGCCTCCAAGATGTATCATCAGGCTGCTTTCCCCTCCTTGCCTGCCTTCTTCTTCTCTCTCCTCCCACAAACCAAACCCCACACAACTACCTGCAGCCACATTTTTGTCTCAGCTCTACTTTGGGGAAAACCAGAATAACACACTTCTGATTATTAGAATTACCATCATTGTTAGGCCATTCTATCACCTTAAACACTCCTTGTTTAAACATATCAAATGCTAAGTTTTTACTTGTACTTGGGTCTATATTTGTAGTCTCTTTTTTCCCGCCTTTCTTATTTATTTTGAACTCTTTTTTTTAACCACTGGTAAATTTATATATCATTTGTAATTATGTTTATATTATAATACCTTAATATATGGTGAAGCATGTTTTCCATTCGCTTCTATAATTCTTTTATTCAAGATATTTATGACTCTTTTTGGTGATTTATATTTCAAAAGAATCCTAAATTATCTAAGATAACTCACATTGTAATTTCAGTAAAATATTACTGAATTTCTGTTGAATTTACACGTTAATTATTATGGGAAGATTTGAACATTACAAATGATGTTTTTCATTTAAGGGAAAGATATATTTTGACAAGTCTTCCAGGTATAGTTATTACTATTATTATTTTTTAAAATCTAAGTCTTATTCCTTTTGTATACAGTTTTAGGTAGTTTTTGCCTTTGGGTTGCTATTATTAATTGATATTTGTTTTCAATTTGAATGTTTAAAAGGTTGCTAATAAAAAATCTGTTATGTGATTTTTTTTTGGTCTGGGTACTTTGCTAGGTATTTTGTTCAGTCTTCTGTGTATTCTGGACATTTAATCATCTTGTAGGTAGGTTTTAGTAACTATCTTCTCTTCTTTAATAGTTATGTTGATTGTAACATTTCAATTTTCTAGGGCTTGCTGTTGATAATGAACTAAATAATAATAGCATATATCTCTTAGTTCTCATCTTTCATAGAAATTACCTCAGTATTTAACTATTTCCTATGCTAGAAGCTTTTCTTATATATAATTTTCTTCTTTTTCCATTTTATTTTTTTTTTTTTATTGGTCGTTCATAACATTACATAGTTCTTAATACATCATATTACACGGTTTGATTCAAGTGGATTATGAACTCCCGCTTTTACCCCGTATACAAATTGCTGTATCACATCAGTTACCCTTCCATTGATTGACATATTGCCTTTCTAGTGTCTGATGTATTCTGCTGTCTGTCCTATTGTCTACTATCCCCCCTCCCCTCCCCTTCCCTCCCCTCCCCTTTTCTCTCTCTACCCCTTCTACTGTAAATCATGTCTTCCATTTGTATTCTCTTGACTTACCCCTCCTTACCTCTTATATGACATTTTGTATAACCCTGAGGATCGCCTTCCATTTCCATGCAATTTCCCTTCTCACTCCCTTTCCCTCCCACCTCTCATCCCTGTTTACTGTAAATATTCTTCTCAAGCTCTTCGTCCCTACCCTGTCCTTGTTTACACCCCTTATATCAAAGGAGTCATTTGGTATTTGTTTTTTAAAGATTGACTAGCTTCACTTAGCATAATCTGCTCTAATGCCATCCATTTCCCTCCAAATTCTATAATTTTGTCATTTTTTAATGCAGAGTAATACTCCATAGTGTATAAATGCCACATTTTTTTTATCCATTCATCTATTGAAGGGCATCTAGGCTGGTTCCACAGTCTTGCTATCGTGAATTGAGCTGCTATGAACATCGATGTAGCAGTGTCCCTGTAGCATGCTCTTGTTAGGGCTTTAGGGAATAGACCGAGAAGGGGAATAGCTGGGTCAAATGGTGGTTCCATTCCCAGCTTTCCGAGAAATCTCCATACTGCTTTCCAAATTGGCTGCACCAATTTGCAGTCCCACCAGCAATGAACAAGAGTGCCCTTTTCCCCGCATCCTCTCCAGCACTTATTGTTGTTTGACTTCCTAATGGCTGCCAGTCTTACTGGAGTGAGATGGTATCTTAGGGTAGTTTTGATTTGCATTTCTCTGACTGCTAGCGATGGTGAGCATTTTTTCATGTACTTGTTGATTGATTGTATGTCCTCCTCTGAGAAGTGTCTGTTCAGGTCCTTGGCCCATTTATTGATTGGGTTATTTGTTATCTTATTGTCTAATTTTTTGAGTTCTTTGTATATTCTGGTTATTAGGGCTCTATCTGAAGTGTGTGGAGTAAAGATTTGTTCCCAGGATGTAGGCTCCCTATTTATCTCTCTTATTGTTTCTTTTGCTGAGAAAAAACTTTTTAGTTTGAGTAAGTCCCATTTGTTGATTCTATTTGTTAACTCTAGCGCTATGGGTGTCCTATTGAGGAATTTGGAGCCCGATCCCACAGCGTGTAGATCATAACCAACTTTTTCTTCTATCAGATGCCGTGTCTCTGATTTAATATCAAGCTCCTTGATCCATTTTGAGTTAACTTTTGTGCACGGCGAGAGATAGGGATTCAGATTCATTTTGGTGCAAATGGATTTCCAGTTTTCCCAGCACCATTTGTTGAAGATGCTATCCTTCCTCCATTGCATGCTTTTAGCCCCTTTATCAAAAATAAGATAGTTGTAGTTTTGTGGATTAGTTACTGTGTCCTCTATTCTGTACCATTGGTCCACCCGCCTGTTTTGGTACCAGTACCATGCTGTTTTTGTTACTATTGCTCTGTAGTATAGCTTGAAGTCTGGTATCGCTATACCGCCTGATTCACACTTCCTGCTTAGTATTGTTTTTGCTATTCTGGGTCTTTTATTATTCCATATGAATTTCATGATTCTTTTATCTATTTCTACAAGATATGCTGTTGGGATTTTGATTGGCATTGCATTGAACTTATAGAGAACTTTTGGTAATATCGCCATTTTGATGATGTTAGTTCTGCCTATCCATGAGCAGGGTATGTTTTTCCATCTTCTAAGGTCTTCTTCTATGTCTTTCTTTAGGGTTCTGTAATTTTCATTGTATAAATCTTTCACCTCTTTTGTTAGGTTGATTCCCAAGTATTTTATTTTTTGGGGGGATATTGTGAATGGAGTACTTGTCCTCATTTCCGTTTCAGAGGATTTGTCGCTCATATACAGGAACGCCTTTGATTTATGCGTGTTGATCTTATATCCTGCCACTTTGCTGAATTCATTTATTAGCTCTAATAGCTTCTTTGTAGACCCTTTTGGGTCTGCTAGGTATAGAATCATATCATCTGCAAATAGTGATAATTTAAGTTCTTCTTTTCCTATTTTTATGCCTTTAATTTCTTTTGACTGTCTAATTGCTCTGGCCAGTGTTTCGAGGACTATGTTGAACAGAAGTGGTGAGAGAGGGCATCCCTGTCTTGTACCAGATCTTAGAGGGAATGCCTTCAATTTTTCTCCATTCAGAATGATGCTGGCCTGTGGCTTATCATAGATTGCTTTTACAATGTTGAGGTATGATCCTGTTATCCCTAATTTTTCTAGCGTTTTGAACATAAAGGGATGCTGTACTTTGTCGAATGCTTTTTCTGCATCTATTGAGATGATCATATGGTTCTTATTTTTAAGTCTATTGATGTGGTGAATAACATTTATTGATTTCCGTATATTAAACCAGCCTTGCATCCCAGGGATGAATCCTACTTGATCATGATGTATAATTTTTTTGATATGTATTTGAATCCGATTCGCCAGAATTTTATTGAGGATTTTTGCGTCAAGGTTCATTAGAGATATTGGTCTGTAGTTTTCCTTCTTTGATGTGTCTTTGTCTGGTTTCGGAATCAGGGTGATGTTGGCCTCGTAGAATGAATTTGGAAGTTCTCCCTCTTTTTCTATTTCCTGAAATAGCTTGAAAAGTATTGGTGTTAGTTCCTCTTTAAAGGTTTTGTAAAACTCTGCTGTATACCCATCCGGTCCTGGGCTTTTCTTAGTTGGTAGTCTTTTGATGGTTTCTTCTATTTCCTCTATTGTTATTGGTCTGTTTAGGTTGTCTATATCCTCCTGGCTCAATCTGGGCAGATCATAGGACTCAAGGAATTTATCTATGCCTTCACTATCTTCTATTTTATTGGAGTATAAGGATTCAAAGTAATTTCTGATTATCTTCTGTATTTCTGAAGTGTCTGTTGTGATATTGCCTTTTTCATCCCGTATGCTAGTAATTTGGGTTCTCTCTCTTCTTCTCTTCGTTAGCATGGCTAAGGGTCTGTCAATTTTATTTATTTTTTCAAAGAACCAGCTTTTAGTTTTGTCAATTTTTTCAATTGTTTCTTTTGTTTCAATTTCATTAATTTCAGCTCTGATTTTAATTATTTCTTGCCTTCTACTTCTTTTGCTGTTGTTTTGCTCTTCTTTTTCTAGGATTTTGAGATGAAGTATGAGATCATTTATTTGTTGGTTTTTTCTTTTTTTGAGGAATGAACTCCAAGCAATGAATTTTCCTCTTAGAACTGCTTTCAATGTGTCCCATAGATTCCGATATGTTGTGTCTGTGTTTTCATTTAACTCTAGGAATTTTTTAATTTCCTCCTTGATGTCTTCTAAAACCCATTGATCACTCAGCAACCTATTGTTCATTCTCCAGGTGATGCTTGCTTTTTCCTTTCTTCTTTTATCATTGATTTTCAGTTTCATTCCATTATGATCAGATAAGATGCATGGTATTATCTCTACCCCTTTGTATTGTCTAAGAGTTGCCCTGTGACATAGTATATGGTCTATTTTTGAGAAGGTTCCATGTGCTGCTGAGAAAAAAGTGTAGCTACTTGATGTTGGGTGGTATAGTCTATATATGTCAATTAAGTCTAGGTTGTTAATTGTGTTATTGAGTTCTATAGTTTCCTTATTTAACTTTTGTTTGGAAGATCTGTCCAGTGGTGAGAGAGGTGTGTTGAGGTCTCCCATGATTATTGTATGTTGGTCTATTAGACTCTTGAACTTGAGAAGAGTTTGCTTGATGAATACCGCTGCACCATTATTTGGGGCATATATATTTATGATTGTTATGTCTTGTTGGTGTATGGTTCCCTTGAGCAGTATGAAGTGTCCTTCTATATCCCTTTTGATTAGCTTTGGCTTGAAATCTATTTTAGATATGAGTATGGACACTCCTGCTTGTTTCCGCGGTCCATATGAGTGATATGATTTTTCCCAACCTTTCACCTTCAGTCTATGTATATCTTTTCCTATCAAATGCGTCTCCTGTAGACAGCATATTGTTGGGTCTTGTTTTTTGATCCATTCTACTAGCCTGTGTCTCTTAATTGGTGAGTTTAAGCCATTAACATTTAGGGTTATTATTGAGATATGGTTTGTTCTTCTATCCATATTTGTTTATTGATGTTACTAAACCTGATTTGTTATCCTCTATGACTACTTTCCCCCCTTTACTGTCCTACCTCCCATTGTTGGTTTTCAATGTTGTTTTCCATTTCCTCTTCCTGTAATGTTTTGCCAAGGATTTTTTGAAGAGATGGTTTTCTAGCTGCGAATTCTTTTAACTTTTGTTTATTGTGGAAGGTTTTAATTTCATCTTCTAACCTGAAGCTTAATTTCGCCGGATACACGATTCTTGGTTGGAGCCCATTGTCTTTCAGTGTTTGAAATATGTTATTCCAGGATCTTCTAGCTTTCAGAGTCTGTGTTGAGAGATCAGCTGTTATCCTGATTGGTTTACCCCTAAATGTAATCTGCTTTCTTTCTCTTGCAGCTTTTAAAATTCTCTCCTTATTCTGTATGTTGGACATCTTCATTATAATGTGTCTAGGTGTGGATCTCTTATGATTTTGCACATCCGGCGTCCTGTAGGCTTCTAGGATTTGGGATTCTGTCTCAATCTTCAATTCTGGGAAGTTTTCTCGTATTATTTCACTGAATAGACTGTTTATTCCTTTGGAATGGAGCTCTGTGCCTTCCTGTATCCCAATGACTCTTAAATTTGGTCTTTTGATATTGTCCCATAATTCTTGGATGTTCTGCTCATGGTTTCTTAGCAGACTTGCTGAGCTGTCTATGTTCTTTTCCAGTTGAAATACTTTGTCTTCATTGTCTGATGTTCTCTCTTCTAAGTGATCTACTCTGCTGGTAGTATTCTCAATTGAGTTTTTAAGTTGGTTTATTGTTTCCTGCATTTCTAGAATTTCAATTTGTTTGTTTTTTATTACCTCTATCTCCCTGTGAAATTGATCTTTGACTTCCTGGATTTGTTTGTCAATGTGATCTTTCATTGTCTGATTTTGCTGTCTCATGTCTTCCTTGAGACTCCAGATCATCTGAAGCATATATATCCTGAACTCTTTATCTGATATTCCATCTGTTGCAGCTATTACCTCTTCTAAAGTTGAGTTGACCTGCATTGCTTGTGGTCCTTTCTTTCCTTGTCTTTTCATACTGCCCGCGTTTCTTTCTGCTTGGTGCAACTGTTGTGTTTTGAAATTTACCCCCTATTTATTTATGTTGCTCTTGTATACTTGAAAAGTCTCCCTTGCAGGTGCGGGCGGCGGCTGTGCCCCTACTCCAATTGGGGTGACGTGTCTATCACGCTGGCGGCTCTCTGGGCCTGTTCCGGGAGTGGAAGGCGGCTCTGCTCTGTCCCTATTCCAATTGGGGTGTCGTGACTACAATGCTGGCAGATCGCTGGGCCTCTTCCGGGCGTGGGCGGTGGGCTTGGCTGGTGGGATTCCACCTAATGGCAGTCCCTAACCTCCCTGCTTGCTAATTAATGGCTTCTCTGAGGCGCCACGCCTTCTGTAGCTGCGGGGCAGGCCGCGCGAATCAGTTGGCCTGGATCTCCGGGGTCCTGCTGCTGGCTGTTTTGATGTTACAAGCTGTTGGAGAGTGGTGGTGTATTCTTCAGCTTTCCCGGATGGTGGCCACTGACTGCCTGGATGGAGTGTCCGCTGTTTTGATGTTGCACTCTGAAGGAGAGTGGCAGTGTATCCTTCAGCTTTCCCGGATGGTGGCCGCTGACTGCCTCGGTGGAGTGTCCGCTGTGGGGGATGGGACTGTACCGCTTCCTTCCCCTTCTGAGAACCCGTGCTCGGCCCAAGGGTCCGTGTGGGCTTGGCTGGTGGGATTCCACCTAATGGCCTTCCCTAACCTCCCTGCTTGCCAATTAATGGCTTCACTGAGGCGCCACGCCTTCTGTAGCCGCAGGGCAGGCCACACGAATCAGTTGGCCTGGCTCTCCGGGCCCTGTTGCAGGCTGCTGGGATCCCTGGCACTCTATCACTTTGATTCTTTCTGCTTGCCCCTCCCCCAGCGCTGGCTAGCCAGGTTTCCTTTTGGCTGCTACTGGGAGGAGGGGTTGGAGGTCAGGTGTCTCTGGTTTCCCCCTAGCCTGTATGGAGGCTCAGCTTGATACTCCCTCTCCCGGCAAGCCTAGGAGAGATTTTATGCGAATTCCCGCTGTCTGGGGGGTGAGCTGAATGACACCGACCTGTTTTGATGTCGCACTCTGAAGGAGAGTGGCGGTGTATCCTTCAGCTTTCCCGGATGGTGGCCGCTGACTGGCTCGGCGGAGTGTCCGCTGTGGGGGATGGGACTGTACCGCTTTCTTCCCCTTCTGAGAACCCGAGCTCGGCCCAAGGGTCCGTGTGGGCTTGGCTGGTGGGATTCCACCTAATGGCCTTCCCTAACCTCCCTGCTTGCCAATTAATGGCTTCACTGAGGCGCCACGCCTTCTGTAGCCGCAGGGCAGGCCACACGAATCAGTTGGCCTGGCTCTCCGGGCCCTGTTGCAGGCTGCTGGGATCCCTGGCACTCTATCACTTTGATTCTTTCTGCTTGCCCCTCCCCCAGCGCTGGCTAGCCAGGTTTCCTTTTGGCTGCTACTGGGAGGAGGGGTTGGAGGTCAGGTGTCTCTGGTTTCCCCCTAGCCTGTATGGAGGCTCAGCTTGATACTCCCTCTCCCGGCAAGCCTAGGAGAGATTTTATGCGAATTCCCGCTGTCTGGGGGGTGAGCTGAATGACACCGACCTGTTTTGATGTCGCACTCTGAAGGAGAGTGGCGGTGTATCCTTCAGCTTTCCCGGATGGTGGCCGCTGACTGGCTCGGCGGAGTGTCCGCTGTGGGGGATGGGACTGTACCGCTTCCTTCCCCTTCTGAGAACCCGTGCTCGGCCCAAGGGTCCGTGTGGGCTTGGCTGGTGGGATTCCACCTAATGGCCTTCCCTAACCTCCCTGCTTGCCAATTAATGGCTTCACTGAGGCGCCACGCCTTCTGTAGCCGCAGGGCAGGCCACGCGAATCAGTTGGCCTGGCTCTCCGGGCCCTGCTGCAGGCTGCTGGGATCCCTGGCACTCTATCACTTTGATTTTTTCTACTTGCCCCTCCCCCAGCGCTGGCTAGCCAGGTTTCCTTTTGGCTGCTACTGGGAGGAGGGGTTGGAGGTCAGGTGTCTCTGGTTTCCCCCTAGCCTGTATGGAGGCTCAGCTTGATACTCCCTCTCCCGGCAAGCCTAGGAGAGATTTTATGCGAATTCCCGCTGTCTGGGGGGTGAGCTGAATGACACCGACCTGTTTTGATGTCGCACTCTGAAGGAGAGTGGCGGTGTATCCTTCAGCTTTCCCGGATGGTGGCCGCTGACTGGCTCGGCGGAGTGTCCGCTGTGGGGGATGGGACTGTACCGCTTCCTTCCCCTTCTGAGAACCCGTGCTCGGCCCAAGGGTCCGTGTGGGCTTGGCTGGTGGGATTCCACCTAATGGCCTTCCCTAACCTCCCTGCTTGCCAATTAATGGCTTCACTGAGGCGCCACGCCTTCTGTAGCCGCAGGGCAGGCCACGCGAATCAGTTGGCCTGGCTCTCCGGGCCCTGCTGCAGGCTGCTGGGATCCCTGGCACTCTATCTTCTTTTTCCATTTTAAATGGAGTTAATACTGCAGAGGTTGAGGCAGTGGGGTAGAGAGAATTCCTTATGGTTATTAGCAGAGAGAGAGGAGCCAGTAAGATGGAAGAGCTTCGTGAAATAAAAGACTGAGACTATTTAGCCAGGTTGCCGATGAGGAGAACTCCAAGCAGAGTTCATAGGCAGAGGCCGCCCTGAGGGACAGGAAGAGGCCCTGAACCCAAAGCAGAAGAGGGAAGAAAAGGAGCCTGAAGTCCCAGAGAAACCCACTCTGAGGAGGCAGATATGGATATTTTTTTGTTTAAGAACCTCCTAGACTTTTATAGAGATTGAATCTAAACTAAAATGGACAGACCAGTGGGGGGCTCTCTTAGATTGGCAGGTGTGGGTGACAGGGACGTGCCTGAAGGTTGTAAGACTCAGAGCAGTGATCCCAACTGGGACATGGGAAATTCAGGGGAAGAAAGGAAAAGAGAGCAGTGGTGAGTGAGCCCAGGAGGCTCAAGGGAGAGTCCAAAGAGGCCCAGACCCAAGGAGGTGAAGTCAAGATTCTATGAGAAGCTGAGTGTCCTACAAATCATCCTTAGTGACATTAAAACTGAAGGACTCCAGAGCAAGCTTTATGAAAGTGCCATTAAATAGTAGTTAATGTCACTCTACATCAATGATAGAGATTTCAAAAGCTAAGGATCAAAATGAGCCAGGCTCTGAGACATTGAGGAAGCTGGGATCTGAAGATGTTAAGGAGGAGCCTGAGAACAGGGAGCTACTATGAAGACAAGCCTTGGTCATGGCCTGGGGGGAAGCAGAGAAGAAGGAGTACTCTGGGAGACTGTGGGATTCGAATGGGGATCTAGTGGGCTGATAAGGTTGATGAATGGTGAGAGAGCTGGTTGGCCAGAACCAAGAAAGAAAGCGATGAACACTTAGCAGGAGTTTGCATAGGGATAGGCAGGCAAGGATAAGAAGAAAAAAGAAGAAAATCACGAGTGCGTTGTTTGTACTGGAGAGAGCTGGGAGGTTTCCCATATCTTATCAACAGAGAGTGGTGCAGAATTCCCAGCCTCAAAGACAGAGGAAGTTTAGAACTCGATGGGGGGTGGCTTCCCAAAGCCTTGTTTTAAGTATGCACAGTGAGTTAAAGGAGTCTTTTACTGATTCTCCTGCCCCCCCCACCGTGTGTGTGTGTGTGTGTGTGTGTGTGTGTGTGTGTGTGTGTGTGTAAGAGAGGGAGTCAGGCAGACATAGAGAGAACAGGTATTAGGGGTCTAAGCAGATGAGCTGAACTGTCCTTTCAATTCTAGTATTTTAAAAGAGGAGTTCAGCATAAGTCATGAGAAGTATTATCACTCTGTTTCCCCAATCATTGTCATTTTAAAAAAATGCAATTTATACTTCTAAAGATTGTTTTAGATTTTTTAAAAAGATTTTCAAGGTTTAATCTGAAACAGAAGTTCAATTTTTAATAATAGTTGCATTAATATTTACATGGTAAGTCTTCATGCCAAATTCCTCCCAACATTCCCCCTCCCCCACCCGCCACTTCCAAATAACACCAAATTTTGAGGGCAAATATTATTTTGGAATTTTGAGAAGTTTATGACACTTTAGAAACTCATATAAGAATCCTTGCACATTTTAATGATGACATTGTTGGTGTCGATCTGTGAAATATAAATGTAACTGAAGAATTGCTAACACGATTTCCTCATGGGAACAGAAAGTGAAGCTTGTGGTTTGATGCACAAGCTAAAAATTATAGTTGAATTTTCTTAGATTTTAAAATATTCTGAAAATAAAACTTTTTCAAGCTAAAGAATCATTTATTCAAAAATTATGTGGGTTTAGACAAAACAGAAGGTTCAACTATGCCTTGCAGCAGTGGCTTCTGGCTCATTCACAGGTTACCTCCTCCACTTAGTGCCACCTCCACTTAGAAGAATGTCATCTGAGGTGGGCACTGACCCGGGGTTCCTGCCAGGCTCAGTTTCTAACATATGTGTGAGTAGCAAAACCCTATCCAGTCGTGTTTAGAACTGTGTTGTGTGTTTCCACAGCAGTTCCCAGGGCAGAGTAGTCTGGTGTCCCTCTTCCTCATCCTAGATATCCAATGACACTAGGTCTATTGGAGATTTTTCAGTTATAAGATCATGCCTGGTCTCTGTATCTCTCTTCTCCTCATAGATGAGTCAATTGGTATCTGTGATACCACCACCTGCACCCCTCCTGCACCTACAGGGCTGAGCACTGTGCCCTGACTCTAGACTCTAGACAGGGGACCACAAGCACTCAAGTTCAGTGCCCTGTGAATTGACAATAAGGAAGATTGCAGCTGACTTAACTCCATCATCTCCTGTGTGAGAATGTGGTTCTTTACGATTTCACATACCAATCATAGATTACAGAAAAGGGGATTAGGGATCAGAAAGGAAAACACAGAGTTACTAATATTTATTGAGCATCTACTTTGTACCTAGTACTGTGCAGAGTGCTTGATAAACATGACCTCATTTAGTCTCACACATCATTATAAGAGTCAGAGGTCATAATATATATTTTACAGATGAAAAAAATTTCAGAAAAGTTATTAAGTAGCTTGTCCAAAAACATACAGCCGAAATGTTGAATGAAGAACTCGAAATTAGGATTTTGTAGCTGCAAAACACATGCTCTGCATGGAGGTCAGTTAGCTGACCCAGGTTTATCCAGCTGGAAAACGAAGAATATAGACTCTGAACTTAGGTTTCAATCTAAAGCCCAGAAAAAATTGCATTTAATAAAACTGATTAGACCATTCAAAGTACTTTGATGTCTGTGACATGTCCCCACAGTCATCAAGCTCTCATCATCAATAAGTTCTGATAAATTGTGCATGTGTGTGTGCATGTGATTTGGGGAACACACTTAGCAAGTTGCCTTAAGAAAGATGCTAAGAGATTCTGAAGTGTGGTCTGCCAACAGCCTGCTTTGCCCCTAAACCTTGGTGCTTAAAGTTCACTGAGTAAACCTAGGCATTAAATGTCACTATTTCATTCACATATTTATGGGGATTATGCTGATCCCATCCCTCTGATAGAAGTCATGCAACTTAAGCACAGATTTAGGATTCTTCTAGATTTCAGAAGAAGTAGAACTCACTGTCCAGATATAAAGAGATATTATTAGGTACTTAGAGGTTGGTTAGAGGGGGTTAGTGAGAACCATTTCTTAGGGGAAAATTTGTTTCTAGGTTTAGCTTTGGGACTAATATTCTGTGGGTCTTTGGGCAGACTGCTTAACATCTCTGGGCCATAAGTTATCTCATCTAGATGGGGGCTGAGAAGGCCATGTCTCTAAGTTCATCCACTTATACAATTCTGTGCTATATTTATATTTTCTGCAGTTAGATTTCACCTGTTAAGAAGGAAACTCATGAAGTGGACATATGGCTATGGCCGTGATGGGAGTCTTATAGAAAGCAGTGTTGAGCAGTCATGGGGAAAACAATGTACAGATGGTACAACAGGCTAGGGTTGACCTTGGGGGTCTTCTTTCCATCTCAGACATCCAGCAGCAGCATGCATACTCCCCACGTAGTGAGTCCTTGGTATATATTAAACAAGAGGACTCGGACATTCGGGGATGATCCACATAGTCTGCTAATTAGTAATATCATGTTCATGGATGGCGACAGCTGTACATTTTTCCTATCCCTGAATATTCATAGGCGTTCAATGGAATCATGGGGTATCCTAGCAATATGACTTACTGCTGAGACAGATGTTCTGAAAGAAACTTCTTTCTGTGGTTCTCAAATCTCACCCCAGAAGCCCCCTCTGAATCATGAGCTGGCTCTCTGAGAGAGTGTTGGCAGGACTGGGCAGAAGGCTGCCCGTACTTGCCAGCATTTCTGACAGTGTGACCAAGAATTATTAGAAGAGCTACCATAGCTGTATGTCTCATCACTTCCTTTAAAAAGTGTTGAGATGACAACTCGAAGTGCTTCCACACATGAGGCCCTGTCTGAGAGACACGAGAACCTAGAAGAAGACCTCCAACACAAGAACACCCCCGAACCCCACACCAGTCTTGGGTGCTTGTCTGTTGGACCCTAGGTTTTCTGCTTCTTTTAACTTGAAATGAAAGATGGACGAAGACTGTGCATTGGTGAACTTTCTGTTTTGAAGTAATACTCTACATGTCAGAGGCCTATTATATAACTATTCAAAGGGATTGCTGTCCAAGTGTGAGTGGAAAGCCTGGATTTCTTTTACAACTGTCCTGCATTTCCGTTTTGGTGAAGTATTAGGATAATGTTCCTTTTCTGGATAGGATCAGAAAATCAGAGACTGTAAACAAAACAAAACAAAAAGAAAAGAAAGAAAGAAAAAAGAATCTTTCACCAGTGACCCATTTTGTCCCCTCTATGGAGTTTGACAGTCAGAAACCTGTGAAAGGTTTGTTTTTATTAGTACAAGAATTTTCCCATGGCCTAGGCATTTTCTACTAAGTTCATTTGGCAACTTTAAACATCGATATCTAGCGAATGCCCAGTGCCGGTGTGACTAATCGAACTCCAACATTTGAATGGTTGGATTGAATAACCAACAGGATTTTTTAATGTAAATCTCTAGGCTAGACAGGGATTGGTTTCAAAGGAAACCATGTCTTTTCTTGATTAGGATTTTTTTTTTTTTAAATAAAGATACAGCAAATATTTTGGAAGAGAGAACAGGGGATGGGCATATGGAACTTTTCTGTCTGGACAGAACAAGTGAATAGAATAACCCAGAGTCTAGCTCAGAAAGCCAAATATGCTGTGGAAGCTTCCAGAACAGCTGTCTCCTGCAGAGAATTTGAACTAATACTGAGGGCTATCTGGTATTGCTTTTCCTTTAACATTGATATTTTTGTGTTCCGCTCTTACCAAGGGCAAAGTGCCCTCACTAACAGATTCTTTTGTGAATTGAATGAGCTACTAGAACGTTCTTTATGAGTTTCCAGTGAGTTTCTAACCATGCATGTGGCCACCTCTCTTCTATAGGAAAATGTTTCTCACGTTATTTCCTATATTTATGGTGTGTTTCTACATTCCATTTTCTTTGACATTTATCTCCTTTATTTACTTGCAACCAGAACCATCTCTTTCGTTCAAGGAACAGCCAAACAATTTCAGAAAGAGAAGAACAAGGTAACATAGCTGTGTTTGCAAGAGACATTAAAATATCAAGTACGAAAAGCACGAAGCAGGACGGACAGTGTTTCCCATTCCTCTTCCCAAACAAAGGAAGTAAGAAATTCTTTCATGGCTTTTATTTGTTTTTCAAATCACACTGTCCTCAACTTTTAAAATAATAATCTTCCTTGACAGTCGTTTAATAATTGTGAGTGATCTATGACTTTATTATAAAGTACTCATCTAATGATCTATTTCCTTTACCCCAGAGGCCAAGTACAAAGCAAGAGAATTATCTTGGTGATACTTTTAATAACTTCCTGTGGGATTGCAAGTCCCAACCAAAGCAGACTCTGCAAAGGAGTTAATCATGTAATTTCACAGATTAGACACCACAGGGTTACTAATGAGAAACTTCAGTTTGGTGATAAACTTTTTTTTTTTCCAGGAATATTTTGAGAGGCCTGTAACCTTTGGCTGACACCCAGCGAGGCCATTAGTTTAGGCATGGGATGCACTACAAAACACACGAGAATCAACAGAACTTCTTTTCTGGAAAGTTGATTGTAAGAATAGTTTTGTTATAAAGATTTCAAAAACAGATGGAATGGACAAAGGGGAATAAAAAGAGACAAGCGTAAGAAAACTTATCGACTTCCGTTGGTTGGCATAGCTTCAGCTCCTAGTGTCTCTTCAGCCATATGCTCAAGATGGAAACCGCAGTTCACATCTAAATGTCATGCTGCCCTCTGTTCCATAAACATGTATCATCCATCACTAAATATTTAGATCTGAATTGTTGGAGCTGAGCTCTGTGCCAGGGGTAGGGGGATTAATTCCTTTCAAGGTCCTCACATGATGGATTTTCCACTGAAGTAAACATCCGAGAAGAGCTCACACTAAAGCCATAAAGTATATAAATAAAATTTAAAGTTTAATTAAGTCAACATTATTTAAAGTGGTTGTCATATTTTATGGCAAACTTTTCATGTTTATTTTGTATGACTGCTAATAAATAGCCCCCTCCTGATCAGACAAAAGGCACAGCTAGGTTACGGCCAAGGGCTCCAAACTGAGGGCCGGAAGAAGATTTCTGAGTTGGGGATAGAGTGACCTTTTTCCATTACACTCAGTTGCACAAACTAGCACATTAGCTAGACCCTGAGTTAATATCCTGTTCAGAGAGAATGCTGGAAAATTCTTTACGGCTTTAATCATTTGGAACGTGGGAAGACAATATGCTCACGTAGAAGGGAACACAGACTAGCAAATGAGAGAGAATAAGTCAAGAGAAAAAGATAACCTTCATTTTATTTTAGTTTTTAGTTCTTACCATAATAGAAAACATAAGAAGGAAGATGCTAAATCCAACCAAAATTCATCTTGGATTATTCACTTCTTGAAATTATTTTTCTTAAAAGGTAAATCATTTAAATGTACATAGTGTTTCAAAAATCAGGACTCTAAGGCACCTGCTTTTTGTTCCTTAATATTAAATGGGAAAATTGCTAATCATGCACTCCTTCATGTATAATGGATTCAGCATTAAAGGAGAAAGAGAAACTCAAGTGAATTCTCTGTTGGGTTGAGTCAAAGTTTAGTTGCTACTCAGTAAGGACTTTCGTGTTGGAAGATCTTCTCAGCCTGACCTTGCATGACCTGTTTCTTCCCAAAGAAAGAAATTACTATACAAAGAAGTATTTAAAGCTGTAAGGAAACTTTCAGAGTTGGAATAAACCTTTAGCACTCCAGGCCAGCCCTACTGTTCTGAAAGGAGAAAACCAAGGCTGAGTGAAGTTGATATCCAGGTTTACTGGTCAAAAGAGGTCTAGAACTCATGTTTCCTAATATGCCCATCTTACTGCTTTCTTGTGCACAGGACTTATTTCATACTGCATATGTCTACAGAAGAAGTTTATGGGAGGTATACCAGATGGTCTTAGAGAAGATGAACTAGCAAAGTAGGGAAAATTATAACAATTCTTTAAAGGTTCCTGGGATGCATATTTTCAGAAACCAAGGGATTTGATGCAAAGTCTTAATCACAAAGTGTCAGTCTCCTTGAGTTTAAAATGCAAGTACTGCAAGGATTAGAGATGTATTCACAAAGTGCATCCTGAATACCTACCTGGAAGATATACCCTTGATTGTATCCCTAATTGATGTCATGTTTATATTTTAGAAACTATTAAGGAAAAAAAGTCCTTCCAAATTACTAAGCTACTGATATGATTGAGGGTGATGTCATTTTTCTCCCTAAGTCAAGGGTCACATTTCATTTTTGATAAGCCTCAATCCTTTATATAAATTAATATACATATATATGAATCTAAATCATTCTCTTTCAAAATAAAAATAAGTATAAAATGAGAAAATATTTGCTATCACAATGCTTATTATCACTTGGACTAAAACTTGCAATTTTAATGAACTGAAAACATTTTTCAAAAACATGCTGAACTTTGACAAGCAAAACACAAAATTCATTTCATTCTTTTCTACTGAGAAAATGTCTCTTTACATGTTTGCACTTAGCATATTTAAATGTGATGATTAATCATACAACAAATGAATCAAGAAATTAAAAAAAACATTAAGTTAGATATGTATACCTTAAGCAGTCTTTCAAAGAATATTGAAGGAAAAAAGGTATTAATGATGATATAAGAATTAATACTATGTCAAGAACTTCATTCACTACCCATAAACTTTATGACTTCTTTGGATTGTATTAATTGTTCCTTACGTCCATGTATCATTCTGAATGTGGATGTTTTGTTCCAGATTATTTTCTCTTCATATTTTTTACATAGTTCTTTTTGTCCCGAATAACAAAAGAATGTTAATGCAATAGTACATTTTACATGAGTATATCAGTCTACTAAATTATCCTCTGAAGATTACATGGTTGAAGAAATAAACAGGTGATTAAAGGGAACAGAAATGGGAGTAAAATTACACTTTTTCATTACAAGAGAATTTCACATTAAATTGTCATTAAAGAACATAAAAGTATTTTGCAAAATGTAGTTGATTTTCTTAAAACTTGCATTCAAAATAATAAATCTAGTTGAATTAACCACTCTTTCAACACCTCATAGGTCTATGGAAAGATCTATTTGAATACCTATTTAAAAATTCACTAAAATAAAGATGATAAATAACTTCTACTCACCTGACAGATGCTATGGTATTTATCTCACATAAAAATTATTTTACTGAATAATGGAATTCTTAGATGTACCATATTAATCTGCATCTTTTAAAATCATGTTTTTATTTTTTGTGCTGTCTTTGAATAATATGTATGTATAAACTAATAGCTGCATATAGCTAGACTAAGAAAATTAGCTCTACTTGCTACCTTCTTAGAGGTAGAAGAAATCAATTCAAATAAGAAAAATTGGCTCATATTTTATATTTTCAATGAATGGAAGACCAAAACATCCACAGTGATATTTTAATAAATATGAAGAAAACACCATACCCCCCAACTCTGCTTTCTTTTCTACTTAGTTGCTTGCTAAGAAAAACCATCCCTTGCTTCACATCTAACCTCATCCGAGTAGCCTTCAGGAGTGTGGTTCAATGCTCATAAATTGGCGACCTAGAAGGCACAGTGGAGTGTGAGTTAATTTCATTAATGCACTCTCGGGGAAGCCCATGTGCAGCTAGTGTTTCCAAACCATTTATTTTGTCTAAATATTTCCTCTCACTGAGTTATTTATACATTATGTTGTGGAACTAGAGTGGGTGCTAAAGGTAGGGCCAGATGAAAATCTTTCTAGACATAACTCACGGGTAGTAAATGTCGGGCTTCTATCAAGGAAACTCTTCAGCAAGCACAGCATCCATGCAAAACAAAGGCTTCTAGAATAGGACAAATTGGACCATGCAGACTTAGCCTTTTACACTTTAGTTTCCAAAATGCTTATTATTAATACATTAATTTATTCCACAAATAGCTGTTGACTACCTCTTAGGCAGCGAATGTGTTCTAATGGAAAAAAGAGGTTTTCTTTACCTTCAATCTGGAATGAAAACTTTCTTAAAGATTACTTGTGCATCTTATAAGATTATACATAATTTTCATATTAATTGGTTCTTATAAAATACATATATTTGCACTCTACACAAAGATCATTCCATTTTGCATTTCTATTGTATCTGATGATAAAAGGGAAGTAAATGAAATTAAATTTCTAGACCCTAATCAATCTAGAAATGTCATCAGTTTTCCAAGTTCTAATTAGAAGATATGGTTTCCATTTTAGATTGAGTTAACAGCCTAAAAGGAGACTTTTCTTCTTTCCCTTACTAGAACACCTTTCAAAGAAAAGAGCCAAGAAGAATCTGAAAATTAATATAAATAAGGACATCATTTGATTTACATCCCAAAGCTGGCGACTTAATAGCCACTTTTAAGCAGTGTAGATATTAATTTCATAAATGATCCACTCAAAGTACAAGTCATGACATTTATACCTTATTAAAATGTAAATATCAGTGGAAAGACACTATATTCTCCTGACAATATACATCTTGACTTACTTGTGTTTTGACATTATTTCCAAGCTTAGTATGTAACATTTATTTAACTTTAGTATTAAGAAACTCATATCTCAGGTGATAACAAAGTCCAAGGACTTCATCCATGTGGTGTGTTGAAATCTTGGTGAAGTCCTGGTGCTACTCATTGCTTAAATATAAAACAAACCCTTGTGTTTTGATGAGGATAAGTGGGCTATATGATAGTGGAAACTGTCTTAATATTCCTGAAACAGACAAGCCTTTAATTAGCTGAAAATTGAGACAATGACTTCAGATAATAAGTCATTAATATTATAAAAAGTAAAAGGAAAAAATGCAAAATAGAGTTTAATTGAAGAAAGCATATGCATTGAAAGCGAGACTCTGAGCATGTTACACTTTCATCATTACTCCCCAAATTTGAGAAAACAAAAACAACTAGATAGCACTCAGAAATACAAATCAGAGGAATAAGCTATTTTAGTAATAGCTAAAATGACATCACAGAATGAGGCTGGTTTGATTATAACATACCCACATTTAAGTTATTTAAGGTCCTCAAAAACATCCCTGTTTCCCTTCAGAGTTGGCTGCACATCAGTGGTATGCGTTATGTCACCAGAGCATGTACATCATTAAAAACACAAAATTCACAAAAGCGCATGAAAGGTAGAGATAAGATTAAACCCAGAGAGTTTTGCCTGTAGTAAGGGCTCCATGGCTGTTTATTAAATAGGTTATGTATTAATTGGCTATTGCTCATGATGTAATCATCGTGAGGCCAAGAATGAGATCTGTTAGGAACCTACCAGTGGTTGGCACAGCATGGACTTCTCTGTCCTTCTCCAGCAACTCAAGTGGGAGGTGAGTCATCTTTATTTTGCAGTTGAAGAAAGGGATGCCCAGGTGAGTCAGCAGCTTTCCCAAGGCCATGTTGTTAGGAAGTGGGCAGGCTGCCACATGAACTTGGCCTGACCGACACACAATTAGGCTTGTTCCATCACATGATGCTGTACACACTACAACTACGACGTAAAACCCAGCTCTAAAGGAAACACTGGGATTTTTTTAAATTGCATCTCCATTCTCCTGACCTCCAGAACCAAACTAAGCTACAATTTAAGCCATGAAGTGGTTTACCTGAACATCAAATTTCAAAAAGGTGGTGACATGGCAGAGAAACTGACAGAGCATTTTGAAGAAACAGGTGTGGCAGATTGCCAAAATGGCCACAGACTCCTCTCAACCACATATATGTGTCCCTGGCAAAATTATTTGTGGTTATTTCCATTAAGAAGTGAAGTGGGTTCTTCCACCCCTCCCATCTGATCTTGACAGTAAGACTTGCCATGGCCAATGGACATGGTGGATGTGACCCAGAGGTGGGCTGTATTGCTCCTGGAGGTTTATATAACAGTGTGAGGAAGTCCAGTGTATCCCGTAGTGGAGGCCAGATGGGAGAGCACTCAGGCACCCTGACCTGCACCCTGCCCACTCCTGCCAGCTGGGGAGTGGTACTTCCTGCTATAGTCAAGATGCAGGTGACTTTAGTGAGCTCAGGTGAAACCAGAAGAACTGTCCAGCTGACAGCTGAATTCCTGACCTGCAGATTCATGAGGGTCACACGCCTCACAGAATCCTGTCATTTTCTGTAATAGTGACGATGAGTTGCATTGAATCATAATTCTTTTGATGCCAAATTTCACGTTGGGATCAAGTCATGCATCTAGCCGATGCCTTGGTTGCCATGGAATTCTTTTTCTCTGAAGAAACTTGACTGAATTCCTCAGTAATGAAACCCTGGATTCATCAGAATCCTGCTTCTGGAACTGAGAGAGGCTTGGCTCGGATGTTGTTTTCTCCAGGGTCTCTACAGCCAACCAAATGTGTGCAGACATCAGGCCTTGTAATGGCTTTCAGAAGCCCAGCCCTTTTGTCTTTGTGGCTATTTCCTCCCAAAAAAGGGGCATTTACAATTATATTTCAAAGATGAATATACTGATATTACATGTTGTAACCCTTTCTTCAAATTGGAATAAAGATGAATATATTAATATTACACAGTAAAATCCTTTCTTCTAATTAAAAAAATTCTTTTTTTTCCCCTTTTAATTCTAAAAGAAACTAAAATATTTTATGGGTCCCTAAAAGTATTGTGGGCCTTGGAAATCGGGCTTAGTGAGTCTAATGAATAAATCAGCCTGTGTGTGTGTGTGTGTGTGTGTGTGTGTGTGTGTGTGATCCCCCTTTCTTTTACAATTAAAGTAGGTAAGTTACCTCTCTAGCCTCACCTACAAATATGTCCCACAATTCAGGGACACCCTACATAGAAGCAACTGTACAGAGCTGCAGAGGACATAAGCATGAATATCCTACAATAAGAAGAAAAAAAAGAAGAAGAAGAAAAAAAGAAAGAGAAAAAGAAACCCAACACTAGGGAATCTTCAATATAAACATTAATAGTTTCCCACATCTTTGTTTAGAGAATAGCCTGAGGATTTCTAAACTTCTAGATCTTATTCATTCCAGAAATGTTTCACTTATGGCCACATAAATCTTGGCCATTTAGAAGCTCCAAGATTAAGGCTCTTTGGAAACTAGAGTCACAGAAAACTCACAGGTGATCCATATACAACAACTCTGATTTGGGCCATTCAGGAGACATGACCTTTCCTAAGATAATTTGGATCTAACTCTCATGTCAACTATAGATAATAGATTTAGAAAAGAAACATGGAAAGAAAAGTTTGGCAAAAATTATATTATTCCTATTTTTTAATTACTTTGTATTATTTTCTTCTGATTTAGAAAGAAAGACTTGTTCAATGTAGAAAATTTAAAGAATGTTTTTCTTTTCAAATAAGAGGTGAAGACCATGTGGTAGGGACTGAGCGAATGTCCCTCAAAGGTGCATGTGCTAAACATTTGATCCTCATGGTAGCACTACTGGTACATGGTAGACCCTTCAGGAGGTGACAGGTCTTTAGATACTTGTGGGCATATCCCCAAAGGGGTTTTGGGGATCACTATCTTTCTCTTTGATTTCCTGGCTAATGAGATGAGCATATGCTCCTTCATGTGCGCTTATGGTAATCTGCTTCTCTCACCGGAGACCCAAAGCGTGGAGCTGAACTGGAACTTCCAGAGCCATAAACCAAAGTAAACCTTTTTTTTTTTTCTTTTTAAGTTAATTGCCTCAGTTATTTATTATAGTGACTGAAAGCTGATTAATAAAGCCAATATAATGCAAAAAGTTTTATTAAAGCACTGACAGGCCAGATGTGACTACAAATTTAGCATTTTATACACATTTTACTGCCTTTAAGCACATTTCACTAGTGTTTTATTTTCAAAAATTTATTTCATCTTGAATATAGTACTAGAAAAAGCTAAACTCTTTAATGTGTTCCAACATGAAAAGGTAACTGTTTTAAATAAATTAAAATAAAAGCTACTGAGGCCTCTGACCTGCATTTCCCCTAATTATTAGATCTCCATATCTTCTCATATGTTGTCTAGTTTTTAAATCTGTAACTTTCCTCCTGTTAATGCTACCTTTAAAGTGAAAAGATTATGAAACTATAACCACATATTTCCTATGATAAAAAAAAAACTTATAAATTCTTCTCACGCATGCTTGTTAGTTCTTTAATTTACTCCATATCTTCAATCTATTGATCCCTCTGCCTGGTTGTCCCTGTGGACCCATCTGACTTGTCTTTATTTCCCCTGGGTCTGGTCTCCAGGGCATGTCATTTTTACATGATTCTAATCATCTCCTCATTTTTGCTCAAAGACTGGCTCCTTGGGGCTACACACATGTTACCTCTGACAAGCCCAACTCATAGGTCTGAATGAGAGTAAAGATCAGGGACCACATGTAACTACCTCTCCTTCCTTACTTCTCCTCTTCCTTGAAGTATTTGAGAAATCGCTCTAAAAGTACAATAGAACAAGCCTTGTTTTATTGTCCTATCTTACTTCTCTTAGAAGCTACTGGAGAACCCTACAAATTAAAATATATTTACATCCAAACCATACTGTCAAGTTTCCTCTTTCCTCTAGGAATTATCTCAAAGCTCTAAATTTGGTTTGGAAAGTAGCATTGAACTCTGCCGCACAGGGAGGTATGGGGTACGAAGAGCAAACGATTTCTCCCAGCTATTACAGAAATGGTTTCTAGGTAACACAGCACAGCAAACCAAACCAACAATAGGAAGAATGGCACCATCTCATGGCTCACAGTGCATGACCAGAAGCTTCTCTTGTTCATTCCACCATTTTCATATCTTCTGAATTCTTGAACATATGCAGGTCATCTCTTAGGCTATGAAATCCACTCTCATTTTTTTTTTTCTGTGAAGGTGCAGATAGTTTGGTAATGTGCACAAAGATGAGAATAAGCAGCAAGGAAATTATGACTTAAGCATAACTGTGGCCTGTATTTTTTAGTAAGATGATGCCATGAGTGTATTTAATAAAGTCCCTTCCTCAATTCAGTTGGTCCTAACTCCTATTTCCTAAGCACAATGCCTTCAATGGGGACCAAGTTATCAGACTTGCTTGTTAGTGATTTAGTTTGTTATTTCAGAAGCATTTGTCCAACTGCATTATAAACTGTAAGGTCCTGTCCCTGAGTGACCTTATCTACTTTCATGTATATATCGGTCTTCCCTACATTTATGTTTAAATGCCTGTCAGTCATCAGTACATGGATGTGCCACAGGAGCCTCAAATTCAATGTTCAAATTGAACTCAACATTTCTTCTAATCCACAGGCCCTGATTCTCTTCTCTACTACCATAGGGAAGAACATTGGAAATAGGAGCTGGGAAGGCCTGGTGCCCTGTTCTGACTACTCCCCACAACTATCAGTCTATGAAACTTCAATTTTATTAATAATTCTGGACTCTGCCCTTCTTTCTACTCGCATTGATAGCACTTGTGAGAAACTTGTATTCTTTCCCAAGCCATAGAATACAGTATTGCCAGGCAGCTTTTCTAAAATGGACACTGATTACAGAACACTCCAAATGATTCAAAGATCTCTTTACTATAGCCATCATTCATAAAAGCTCCAGAGAGACCCTTGGTGTATCTTTTTGAATATTGCTTTTTTGAAGGTAAATAGTTCAAGGTATATTAAAATTGGTATACAGTAGGTAACAAAATTCACATTTTGTAATATATGATCTTAAGAAATAGGACTTTGTTATAGTCAGCTTTGCATCACCATGACCAAAAGAGCAACTTAGTTTACTTTGGCTCATTGTTACAGAGGAGCAGTCCCTGGTTGGTGAACTCCATACCTCTGGGCAGGAGGTGTGGATTTTTAGAACATCATGGCAAAAGGGCCCAATTGAGCAAAGCAGCTCAGAATATAACAGTAACAGCCAGGAAGCAGAGAGAGACAGAGAAACCTGCTCACCAAGAACAAAATATAAACTCCAGAGTCATGCCCCAATGACCTACTTCCTCCAGCCACAACTTACCCATCTACAGTTATCAACCAGTTAATCCATATCAGTGGATTAACCCACTGATTGGGTTACCCCTTTAATAATTGAATCATTTTACCTCTGAATATTTTTGCATGGTCTCACACATGAGGTTTTGGGGAACTCCTCATATCTAAACCATAAGAGACCTCAGGAAATTTTAGCAGGAGAAACAGCCATTTCAAGCTATGTTCCTGTTTCCCTGGAGGATAAAAACTTGCTTGTTTATGCTGTTAGGTATAATATGAAAAATGATGATGATGATGATAATAATAATAATAATAATAATAATAGAGAATGAAGGGTAGGATCCAGATTGCTTAATATAATTTATAAAACTCATTTTTGATGTGGTCATCTTCATCCTTTCACCTTCCATCATGTTTCCATGAGCCTCACCCTAGCACTCTTCCTGGCTATCTTGCACTTCTCTCTCTCTCTCTGTCATGGATCCACTGGACATCTTTCACCTCCCTCTAGATTTGGACTTCCCTTCTCTGTGGTCCGCCAACAACCTGTGCATACCACCAGACTCACTTCCACATTATGTTGCCTTTATGACCTAATGTGATTTCTCCATCCAACTATAAGTACATTAAAGGTAGGAGTCATATAGCTTTGAAAGTTCACTGCCTAACAGCATGCTGAGTACCCAGTGCTTGCTCAATGAATGCTGATTAGTTTAATAGTTATTGCCCTCAGAACACAGGTAATCACCTAGATGCTTAATTTCACCATGGATAATCAGAACATAGACATCTCTCTTTCCTAGAATTTGGATCTGTAATGTCCTGCAAAGGCCCATGTGTTGAAGGCTTCATCCCTAGCCTATGGCACTCTTGGGAGGTGGGAGAATTTTTAAGAGACCTAACGGGGGCAAGTTAGGTTATTGAGCATGTGACCCTTATAAGGGATATTGAATTCCAGGTCCCCTTCTTATTTCTTTGCTTCCCAGCTATGATGACTCGAGCATCTTTCTCCATAATGCCCTCTCTGTCATGAGGTGCTGCTTCTTTAAAACAAACAGGACCAAGCAACCATGAACTGAAACCTCTGCAACCATGAGCCAAAACAGGCCTTTCCTCCTTGTTATTTGATTACCTCGGACATTCACTACAGTCACAGAATGCTGACCCACATACTCATTAACTATCTTCCTTTTCCTTCAAATATTCACAGTGCTCCATCACTGAATTCTTAAATCCAATATCCCCCATTTAACCAAACCTCCTGCTGTGAGGGGGAACTGCTGAGGGTAGTCACATGCAGATTTATGCATCTGTAAATTTGTCCTCAGCTCTAGGTAGGTCTTTGTCATTCCTTAACCTTTTAAATTGTCCTTTTCCTTCAGCAGGTGTTTCAACCACTCACCATGTTGTGGATTCCACTGTAATTTCAGGATGCAACTCACTTTCCATCTTTCTTCATAGATTCACCTTGAACTTTTGCCTTCCACTTAAAACATGGAAAAATTCATCTTTAGCCTACTTATTCTCAACTTCTCCATTTAGGGGAAATGTTCTCCTCTTCTTTTCAAGAGCCCTCCACTTAGGCTCTAAGTCCCAATAATTACCTGACGGCCCATTCCACACATGCCTCCCACTTTGTATTCTATGTGGTCATTATGTTGTATTTGACAAAGTTACTGATCTTTTGGCTGAAACCCTTCTGCCTTGGTCGCAGTGATTTATTCTCTTACTCCATAAGCTCTTTCTGCTTTGTGAATCTCCCACTGTTGGTGTTTTCTAGAATCCCATCCTCTGTGATTTTTCCATTGTCTTCATCTCTCATTAGTCCTTCTCTTCTAAAGCATTTAACTGCCTCTACCGTGCATTGTTCCTCAGATCTTTATGCTTGACCATATGACTCCTAGACACCTTAGCCTGGAAGACTTAGGGAGATTTCAAACTCAAGAAGCACTAACTTACCATCTTTATCTTATAGATCCTCTTCTCACTCACCTAAAATTTTCTTTTTCCTCCATTCTCTCTCTAGGTTAATTGTGAACATCATTAAATTGCCCACTCAGAAGCCTGGGAGTGAGCTCACAGTGTTCATTCCCTGACTGCACTAATTGAAGAAGACCCCTGGACAATTCTTCCACCAACTTCATTTCACTTCATCACACCATCAGATTAGTCCACTGACAGATTAGTCCAGCCTGGCTCTCATTGTCTATCTCATGCTGTGTTATAATAAACCTTGTTTCCCTCTCAGAATTCTCCTTCTATTTCCATTCTCCCTATGGCTACCAGAGTTGGTTCTCTGGGCCAGCCCAGAAATGGCTTCCTAAAGAAACTCCTGCAGCATCCCCTTCCCTCCAGGCCAGCAAGCTACTTCTGGTGTGTCTGCACCGTTGCACATAAAGGGCACTTTGGTCCTCCCATAGTCTTGCGCTCCCGTCCATTCCTTTATTTTCTGTTTCTTCCACTTTCTCTCTCCCATTGAATTGAAAGCTCTTGGATTGCAGAAACTGTATCATCTTCAACAGCTCAATAAATATTTATTTAATAAAATGTTTATTGAGTAAATTCTTCTAATTCTTTACCCTTCTTCACATGATTTTTCCATTGCAGTTTTCAAGGTAGTAGAGTGTGTAGTTTTTTAAAGTTCATATTCTGAAGAGAGACATCCTGAATTCAAATCTCAGTTCCACCACTAAGAAACCATATTAAGTTTGCAAGCTTCTTCACTTTTTCACACTCATTTCCTGATCTAGACAGTGGGAATTAAAAAAAAATAGCACCCATTTCTGGACTATTATGAGGAGAAAACGAATTAATACGCATACATTTAGGTTCTAGACTTTTGCCTCATACACTCTGACATTGAAAATATGTTAGTTTTATTATTGTAATATTTTTCTTTCCCCTCCTTCTTCCCTCCCTCCCTCCTTTCTTTTATCTCCAATTTCATTCCTTTTTTATTCTTTTTTTTTTGGGGGGGGGTGTCAGAATTCAGTTTTCTCCCTTCTCTCTTATTTCCTTTCATATTTACTAAGGATTCATAAAATCACAGTTACCAGAAGGTCCTGTTCTGAGGAGTCACACAAACTAATTCCTCCTCTGTATGGTCACATTGATGGGACTTTGACAGATGGGTAAACAGTTACTCTGTGGTAGAGATGGTGCTTTGGAATTTGACTGCAACATAGTTTCCTATAACATGGAATGCAGAATAATGACACTCAGAGTCCCTTCCAGGGGTGGGTGGGGCTGTTGGAGCAGATCATTTGTTTCTAGCTGCAGGCATGGTATCACTGCAAGCTTCAGAGTAGTTTCTCTGTGGTCAACACCATCTGACATCCATTTCACAACCTTGCTCTGCGTTGGTGTTTTCTGCTGGAGAAATGACAGTTGTAGCCTATATTTGGGGAGCAATTGTCTTTAACCCTTAAAGGAAGATGTTTCTGGGAGCCGAATGGCTCTGATACTCCTTCTTCCAATATTCTGGGGAAAAAATGAAAATGAATGGATAACATTACTGGCCTTAGGAAAATATTTGATTGCTTATGGCCACTGTTAAAACAGCCAGGTTGAATGGTCTGTCTATGTGGGTAGGTTCACGTTCGGTCTTAGAAATGCCTGAATAAAAGTACAGGAGTGTGTATATATGTGTGTGCATGCGTGTGTGCCACAGCCCAGTTGGCTGGGCAAACTAACGGGGGGGGGGGTGGGGGGGGTGACGAGGAACTTGTGTAGATTGATACAGCAGGAGTGGGAGCCGTTTATTGTAGGACAGGAGGGGTATATATACATTACACACAGCTTAAATTAATTAACATAAACTAGATACAGCAGTCAACCAATAAGGAATCTCCACACTTAATGGCTCACTGGCGTTACTTCACAAACCACTCCCTCTGGCAAAATGCCAGGCGCCATCTTGACTTGTTTACAGACCCTAACACATGTGTGTGTGTGTGTGTGTGTGTGTGTGTGTGTGTGTATTTGATGTAGGGAGAAACCACAAGAGCAATTCTAAATTATGCTTAGCTTTCTTTATAGAAGTAATCAAATCCAAATCCAGAGAAGAAAGAAATTAACGGTTTACCTATATGTAAATACTTAATTAGATAAGTTTGGGGCAAAGACTTTTATTTTTATATTTCTATGATTGATTTTTAACAAAGAATAATTAGACTTGGTCATTTAAGAAACCTTGACATGCTGAATTAGGTAGCCTAGATCCTTGCATACAGTAGACACTTGTTAATTATTTGAGGGATGAATGAATAAGTGAAGAAATAAATTCATCATAAAATGATTTATTATGTAACATGAAATTGCCTGGATACATTTTTCTGGAAGAAAATACTCAAAAGGGCATCATTCAAGGGAATTGGAATGAAAGAAAATGGAAAAATGAATGACTGTCATAAAAATTTTTTAAGGAAAAAAAAGGAATTGTTATTATAAATTTAGAAATTAAACTTCAGTTACCATTAGCCTAGTGAGACACATGAAATATTTGCAAATTACCTTTTGTAGTAATTAGTGGAGACAAAGAATAACTTACAAAGGGAAGCATGTTAGAAACTAAACAGAGTTCTAAACTGAAATAACGGATGGCCTTCCACAGCCTCATCATCCCCAAGATCAAGTTCTGTATATAATGAAAACCAGAAGAGAAAATGTTTAAAATGATTAGATTTAAATATTTATCTATTTCAACATATTAAACTATTTATTTAGCAAATTTATTAAATAAAAGATAGTTGAAATTTTTCAAAAAGTAACTTTCATTCACTGAATGCATAGGGCAGGGCTTAGGGCTTAGTGCTTCAAAGGATTCAGAAATCCAGATCTAGATTTTAAGGGATTTACTCTGTAAGGAAGAAAGATAATCAGTAAACAAATTAGTATTGACAAAAGAAAATAAGGAAGAAAGGACTTCCTTGAGTTTGTGTGTGTGTGTGTGTGTGTGTGTGTGTGTGTATGAGTGTTTTGTATCCATCCGAGGTCATCCAAAGAAACAGAATCAGTTGTAGATATTAGAAGATATGCAAGGAATTGGATTATGCACTTCTGACAACTGGCAAGTTCAAATTCCACAGGGTGCCCATCAGGAAAAGCAGGATGGGAGTTCTAGAAATGAAATTCTCCTTTCTCAAGGAACAATTAGTTCTGATTTTAAAGCATTTGATTAGTTGATTCAGACCCCACAGCCTATGCCGGATAATCTCCCTATGTAAAGTCAATTTATTATGGAATTTAAATGTATCTACAAAATATTTTCACAACACCTAGATTAGAGTTTATTGAATAACCAGGAACATGTCTTGGCTGAGTTGACACATAAAAATAACCACAACAGTCCATTCCTTGATAATTTGATGTCCATGCACATCAGTGGATTCAACTACCTTTTATACCATCACAAACCTTCTAATCCTTTTCCAAGAGGATGAAAACCCCCAGGCAATGTTTTTTTGATATTCTTGGATATATTTATATAACTTAAATCCTGTGATAGAAGATCAATACTCCTTATGTTAGATGAAAACAGATAATGGAGAAGGGAAAACAAAATAATTTGCTAAATATATATATACTACTTATAATAAAATAAAGAAGATATATTCATAATTATTAGAGCCCCCATTTCTGCAACTGATCATTGACCTTAACTGATACTTGTAATACGTTCCTCCAATATCTATTCTATATGCCTTTTTCCCTCAACAAGCATTTTAAATGACCATGGTTTTTGCCTGCAGGGATGTCTCAAACTTTTATTCTGGACAAATCTGGGCCATTAGCAGTCCTGCTAGAATGGGTTGTTGGAATTTTCCATTGACTCTAATTATAAGACATGTTAGGACTAGAAGGCTTCTTAAGGGATCACCTGTAATCCAGAAATAATCTTACTTAACTCTATTGTATAGTAGGACTCAAATTTCCCCTTTGGTTGTCAGTGTCAATCATTCTAACCAGTATAGTAACTTTTCTCTTTGCCTGATGATTCAGAGGCAGGCAGAAACAAAATGACCAAGTGGTAGTCTCATCCTCCAGTGCAATGGAATCAGCATTGAATGTCCTGGTGGAACCATTCCTCTCTTTGTTACTCTAGAGCTTTAGGTCAGCAAAAATTTTGCAACAAGATCACCAGGGACAATAATGAGTAGTTCCATTTCAATTTCTAGACTTCATTTCTGGTCTTGTGAATCTTAGCTATGGGGAAAAAATGTACCACACATCAGATGCTGAGTTAGAGGATATAAAGCCTTCTGCTCCAATCCTACAAGGTATTACCCCTCAGCTGACATTGTAACCTGTGTCTTCAACAGGCCAGCTACTATCTCTCAACTCAACTGCTTCAGGATGATGGCAAACATAGGATCATTGAATTCCATGGATGTGGACCTATTATTGCACTTCATTTGCTATGAAGTGGGTTATTTGATGAGAAGCAATGGTTGTGAAATACCCAGATGGCAAACAAAGGCATTCTGAGTCCATAGATGGTAACTTTGGCAGAAGCATAACAAGCAGGGAGGCAAATTCATATTCAGAGTAATTGCCTATTCCAATAAGAAAAAAGTGCTGCCCCTTCCATGGCAAAAATGGTCCAAAGTAATTAATCTACCCCCTTAATAACCCTGGGGAAGAGCACCATACTAGGTACTCAGTGTGTGTTTCTGATGCTTGCAAATTGGACACGCCCCCTGCCCTGGCTGTAATCAAATCAGCCTCAAGAAGTGAAATCCATGTTCATAAGCTCATGCAAAACTCCTATCTCTGGTATTGTGACTACGTGTTCCTAAGTACATTGAGCAATAACAGGAGTGGCTAGGGAAAGAAGCTGAGTGGCATTCATAGAATCAGTATCCACTTGGTTATTAAAATCCTCCACTGCTGAGGTCACCTATGGATGAACACTCACAAAGGGCACAAAATGTTCATATTCTTTGTCCATTCAGAGAGGTCTGTTCATGTACTTCTTCCCCATAACTTTTTGTCACGAATTTCCTAAAGATGTTCCTTCTGAGATCCTGATATCGACCCAAACTCCTGGCAAAGTGTCCTTGCAAGAAATATGAACAACCCAATGTACTGCTTGGTTTTCTTCTTACTAGGAGGAAAGCACTTCAGCACTGTCTCTTGGGGGATGTTTTTATAAGGAACTGCACTCTAGTTGTCCACTTCCTGGTGGTACCTACCTGCTATGGTTTGAATGATAGTGATTGCTACAAAATTTATGATAAAACTTAATTGCTAATGTAGGAATAGTAAGAGGTGTGGCCTTTGGGAAGTGATTAAATAATTAGGGCTCTGGTATCTTGAGTGATATTAAGTTAAAGGAAGTGGTCTTTGCTTTTCCAACCCTTCTGCCACATGAAGATGCAGCATTCCTCCCCTCTGGAAGCTTCAGTAATAAGATGCAGTCTTAGAAGCAGAGACCAAGTTCTTTTTAGGTACCATAGCTTTAAGTGTATTGATCTTGGAATTCTTAGCCTCTATAGTATTTACATGAGAAGTAAATACCTGTTCTTTGTAAATTATTTTGTCTCAGGTATTTTATTATAGCAGCACAAATGGACTAAGACACTGCCTTTTGTAGAGAGCAATCTATAAACCAGGTCTTAGTTTTAGTTCCTTATTAATTGACCTTAGCATACTTCCAGGAAGGCAGAAGGTAGTACAGTAGTAGTACAGTCCACGGATATTTGGGAAAGTTCATATAATTATTTGTGCCTTCAGGGTCTGCTCAGTCCCCATTTCAGAAACTTTAACCCTACAACTATAGGAGATAAGGATTTAGTTCAGCAGAGATATGAAAGCTTTCAAGTCCTTTATGCAGAGAGTAACCTGGGAATTTGAAGCCCAGGATTCTTCTCGTTTTCTCCAGTCTATTTAGGATCAACCAGCCAATCCCAATTACGCTCTTTAGTTTATTAGAATGTTATAAGATACTACATAGAGGATCATCCAAAACCTTAGAACCTTACCATCCATATGTCCTTGATGAGGACTAGCCAATGATGATATTTTGCTCACTATTGCCACACCATGCCATGGACTATCAGTGTCCTATCTACCACTGGGAATATAAAAATTAGCATCTTTAAATATAATTGTAATAAGAATCCGTTCTAGACAACCCAAAGCAATTCATACAATGTATCTTAAGATTCTGATCCCCTAGAATTCCTCCTGGTGCAAAAATCTGTATCAGTCAGAGAAAATGAACTACACTGGCCTCCCACTCAATGTCCATCAAAACCTCCTATTGACAACCATACCATCATCTCCTGATTCTGTCACCACATCACATAACCATCGCACCCCACCAGCCTCATACAGCATCACTGTCAGCTGAACCACCATCTCATTAACAGTCATCACACCACACCCTCATCATGAGCCCATCAACAAAATAATGGTTACCCCCCACCATCATCTCCCCCCACATCACCCTCATGGTGCACCATCTTCACCAGCACAGTGCTGCCATCATTACTCTTGCTACCAAAAAATTGTGTTAATTTTAAAGCATATAATCAAGTTCTGAGATGAAAAAATCAATTTCTATTTGTGTATATGTTCACCTTTCTTCCCACATTACTTTTATCATTCTTATTGATTCTACCACTACAGAGTCACTTTTTCATACATTTATTTTTTTCAATTTAATCTTTATAATAATCTCCCAAGATATTTATTATTACTGTCATGTAGCCGATGAGAAAACTGTGACTAACTTAGCTGATAAACTGCAGATTAACATTTGCCTGCCTCCAAATCCTGTGCTTGCATGCCTCACAACACATTATGACATTTGGAAATATATTTCACTTTTTAACAGCTTTTGACCAATAAATGGCTTTCATACCTCTGCAATATGTTAAGACAGATGGGAAAATTCATACAGCAAATAAACTCACCTTTGCAGCTTAATTATGTGAGATAAACCCCCCCAAATTGGTTCTAGTGTATAAAAATTTTTAAGTGTTTTTCAAAATATTGGAATATTTGGGTGACATAGATTTTGGCTTGTCCCTTATTTGACTTTCTTTGGAATAGAACACAGTGCCATTTTATAAATATATCTTGATAAAGTTTATTCCCCTCAACATTCGTATATCAACAAAGTACATCCAAGGGAGTGTCATAGAGCCCAGGGGCAATCCTAGCGCATTCTAATAGCCAACCTGTGATAAAGATCTGGTGGCAAATGCCAAATAACAACATTTTAGAATTTAACTTTCAGGAGGAAAATAATGGAAATAAAACTTAAACCAGACAGTTCACCACAGAAAAAGAATTTTAAATGAGGGTAAGTAAAGTGCAGCGAAATCTGGAAAATAACTATAAACCTTTAAAACAACGAACAATAAATAAATGTTATCTGAGTTGCACTGATGGATTTTAATGGGCCATATGTAATTTATTTGTGTCCTGATGAGGCTATAATTTTCTCCAAAGCCCATATCCAAATTTTTTTTTCTCTTCATAATGAAGATAAAGTAGAACACATACCAAAAGTCATTTGAATGATGCTATATTTTAATCCAAAAAGATAGTGAAGGCCTGTGTCCATTTTGGGGGACTTTTATTTTATTGCACAACATAGTGTACAGCAAAAAGTTGGCTGTGGAGTAGAAGTTTATTCCATAAGCAGCCAATATATTTGCTACAACATTTATTCTTTTGGTCCTAATCATATTGTAATCTTTTGGGATTATTTCAGTAATAATAATTGCAACAGTTAATAATAACCAACTGAAAAAGAAAACACATGACAAAGCTGCACTCTGATGCCTTATACAAACTTTATGTTTTCTGTATTTTGATGGTTTTCAAGCAAAATAATTCATTTCCCTGATGCCTAAACAATTTGTGGGTGGTATTGAAGACTTCTGGTAAAAGGTGATAATAACTAAGTTACATACATAAATCTGATTTAATGCAAAGCAATAGAAAATTATAAAAGTAGAGAGGCCAGCTTGACTTCTGCAATATACCCTTTCACAGAGTGGACCCATTTGTGATCACCTGAGCTATTGATAGACAAATTCAGCTTCTCATGCAATTCATTGTCTCTCCGGAGTGATTTTTGTTATTTTATTTTTAAATTATGCTTTTGATTTCTTTGGTTTTATTTATGCTTTTGACTTTTATTCTTAAGATTATATGCAATGAATAATCTAATGCATGAAATCTGAAATATTTAAAATATTCCAATGTGAAGGATGCTTCTCTTGCCTTCTACTTGGAAAAAGAGTGGTGTGTCAATAAAACCAATGTTTTCATTTTATTAAAGAAATATTTGAAAGAGGTACTTTTTCAGACACCTAATTGCTAGGGATACATATTGTCAGATATCAGTCATATATGGACCCTCACTTCAAGGAGCTTACCATGATTGGAAAAGACTAATGTGTAAATAAATAAATGTAATATAGTGTGTCACAGGTTCATGCAATGTACAGTGACTGAACAAGACAACAATAAACTCTGGAGGGAGAATGGGGACAGAGTTTTCTGTGGTGTACTCCTTGAACTAGGACCTAAGAGATGTTTCCTAAACTAGAGGGAATAGGTAATAACAGACAGAAAAGGGAGAACTTCTACCTAGGTGTCGAGGAGAAAAACAGTTCAGTTTCTATTTGCATCTAAATTTTCTGTTGAATTTGAGACTGAATAATTTATAAAAAGAAGATGTTTATCTGAGTTCACAGTTCTCAAGTGTCAGGAACATGATGTTAGTATCTGTTCAGTTTCTGGTAAGGGCCTCTTGGCAGAAAGTGGAAGGGAAGTGGGTGTGTGGAAGAGAGGAACCTAAGGAGATGATCTACTTGATAGTAACCCACTGTTGCAGAAACCTCCATTCCTGAGACAGATACATTAACCCATTCATGACAGCAGATCTTTCATGACCCCAAATTCCTTTAAAAGGCCCCACCATTGCTACTATCTTGCATTGGAGATCAAGCCTCAACATGAGTTTGTTGGGAACAAACCACATTCAGACCATAGCATTTTACCTGAATGCTGAGAAGAGAAGCAATGTGATATATTTCATATCTCTTACAAAAGGTTTAGTCAATGAGGAATAGCATTGTGTTTCAATAGCCATGAGCATAGTGTTTCCGAACAAGATGTATGTTCCTAGCAATGGATTGTCGGGGGACCCATAAGGTTATGAATGGTACGTGATCAAGTGGTGTCTATGCAGCCAACTTGCTATGGTCTGAGTGTTTGTGTCCCCTCAAGATTTATATGTTGAAGTCTTGACCCCTGTGATGATGGCATTGGTAAGTAGACCTTTTGGGGAAAGTTATTAAACCATGAAAGTAGACATTTATGACAGGTCTGGTCTCCTTATAAAATAGATTCAAGGGAGCTTATTCACATCTTCCCCCATATGAGGTAACAGTAAGAAGCTGCTGTCAGTAAATTGACTGGCATCTTGATCTTGGACTTGCCTCCAGAACTATGAGAAATACATTCCTGTTCTTAAAAGTCACCCACTGAACAGCATTTTGTCAAAGCAGTCCACATGGACCAAGATACAACTTTTGTTGTTTCTTCACAGGAATTTATCTGAAAGTGGTAGAAATTTTGGAATACACACTAGTAGAAACATTCATGGACATCTTGGTTAAATTGCTGGATTTCCATAATGTGATGGCAAAACTGTTTTTTCCCTCAGTTAACCAGGAAAATATTGATTTGGAATATAAGTGAATAACTTTGAATGTGAAGGTCTGGAATGACTTTCTCCTCATCGTCAAGGTTATCATCACTATCACCATTATCATCTTTATCATATCCCGTTCTCCTCACTCCACTTATGCCATCTGGAGTGTACGGGAACAGGCTTGAGCTCCAGTTCCTCTCAATAGATTACAGGTGATCATGCTGTAGAACCAAGTCCCAGAATGTCTGCAGAGAAGGCCATAAGAGTGAAATGCTGGACAAACACAGAGAAAACTAAGTCCCATAGGTCCCAAATGATGGTTACCTCCATCAAGTCTCATGTTAGCATTTCAGATTATCTTTCTCTCTTCCCTCCCTTCCTTTCTTCCTTCTTTCATTTGTTCTGTGCTTTTAGTGCTTAAAAAATTTCTGTTTAATTCCCATCTTTTTTGTTGCTTTTCTTTTGTGTGAAAGAAGCAAAATTAAGAGCATATTATTGTGATCTTAATGTCAATTTGATAGTATCTATTGTTCCAGTTAAGTAAAGAACATTAGGCATATGGAAGTAAGAGGGGTCATTAGTAATCCTGTAGTGTAATGCACTCATTTTACAAGTTAGACAACTTCTTTCATAAGAGCAAATATATTTTTTTTCAGTCATTCTCCAGTAAACTAAATAGTCATGTGAATTCTGCTTATCTGTTGATGTTCTTTCTTTTATTTCTCACTGTGCAACAGAATTCTAAAAAAGTAGAATCTGCCTCTGGCTGGATGAATTGCATTTTTTAAAATCTTAAAAAAAATTTTTTTTAAGTTGTCAATGGACCTTTATTTTATTTATTATTTATATGTGGTACTGAATGAATTACTATTTTTGCTGCATGCAGATAATGCTTATTACACTTTGCCACAGTGTTTTGCTTTTTTGTGCTTTGGAGACTAGTTACTTATTTATAGTTCGCCCCACCTGTGTTTGTTTATTGAAGGTCTCGTCTCTCTATTCTTCAACACCATATAGCTAACACATTTCATATCAATCAATAATATTTTTTTTACTGTCTGTGCATTTCACTGGGCATATCAATAAATAAATGATAATATTATGTGAAAAGATCGATAATGATAGTATCTTTAAAATGACTAGGAAAGTGTAGCTGAGTTTAAATAGCAGAACAGAACATTTATTAAGTGTATAACTGCAGAGCATAAAGAAAAAAGATAAAAATGATTGCTTCAATCTCAAATGGGAGAAATAAGAAGTGAAGAGAGCTGTGGAAAGTCAAGAGATTCCAAGAAGAAAAAGACCCATGGAGGAAACTGGGCAAAGTAGCTCCTAAGGTTCCCACAGGCATCCCCAGTGCTTGCCTGGAGTGGGAAGGGCCTAATGTCTCACAGGGAGGCTCTCTCTGCGAGAAGGGTATGAACAGAATGTGGAGCAAACTGCCAAACTGCACAGTGGGTCAAGAGGGAGCTGGACTGAGTTTTGCAAACAAAGAAAATGCACAGCTGCTCCGAAGATTTTTAAGTTGAGGATGAGGAGTTACTGTGTAAATGAACTGGCATTTCCTGGGCAGGATTGTGCTGAGGTTCTGTCTTCTCCAAGGCCCAAGGGTTTTACAGTTTTTGCTTGCATTCTTGAGTGTCTATAAACCTTGTGTCTTCACCTCCTATATCTAGCAGCTTGTGAGACCCAATCTTGATTTTACTGAAATTTTCACTGCTCTCCATAAAGCAGTTTTCATTGCACTTCAAAGTAAATAGTATTATAATCATTTGCACTTAGCAGTGATGAAATGGAAGTGCAGAGAATTTAAGTAATCTAACCCAAGAAAGTGGTAAATAAAGAATCACAAGAGTAGGTGTGTTGCTTAGGAGGCCAGCTCTGTGCTAAAGAGGCATGGCTGGGACCTCTCACGACCTATAATTCTGTAATAGGAATAGTCTTGTTGTGTATCCCCAATAACTTGGAAAGTTTCCAAGGGACTTTTTTGTACCTCTCCCCTTTCCTCAGTGAGAAATGGCATTTATTTAGGCTCTCACTCTATGTGCAAGACATTTTTATCGAGGATTAAGGGAAAATAAAATGAGAATAGAGCTCCTTCCACCTAGCAGTTTAAAATATGAATCAAATGTAAACCTGTTTGCATATTAAAGACCAGAGCAAAAGTGTTGTTTGCATTAACACTAACAGGCAGTGTGTGATGCTGGGTGTTGAGTAAGAAGGAAACACTGTGAGATGACACCACTTTTCACAAATGTCACATTTATTCTCTTTATGACACCATTTCCCCACCTATATATATCTCCTCACTCAATGCCTTTTCAAATAGTCTTCAATATTTGGCTCTTCCATAAAACCTTTCCTCACAGTGTCAGCTCAAATTCATCTTTCCCTTTCACAATTTCAAGTTGAATTCATTTTACATGTCCTTTGATGCCTTCTGTTTTGTTTTACAATTTGATTTGGACTAGAACTCCTATTTTGTGATGGACAGAAAGCCATTATCCTTTTTAAAGTGAACTGTAAAAATACTACTATCTGAGTTTTAAATAGGTGTGTGACACCTTGTGAGCTTCAAAACAAAGTAACCTTTGTTGCTTCAGAATCCTGGACACTTTTCACTCTGGCACACAGGCAGGAAGTCTAGGCGAATCACTTAGTGTCTCTCTCCCTTGACTGTTATAGTATTGACAACTGTTTCTCCTTTATGCTAGGAAACCATGTCTGTGATGAGAATTTCTTCTTTCATGTTCATCACAGGTTATAGGTAGTATAACAGGTTTATTGGGATGTGATCCCATTGTAAGTTCAGGACCATATATGTGTGTTTTCCCACATCATTCCAAGGGTTGGCTTTTAGCATATGAAAAAAGAATATAATCCCCACTTTATGGATAAGCATTTCTTATTCCATATTATTTTTTTTTCTTGCACACAGCAAGGTTTGCCTTCAGCTGTCTAGATCCTTGAGCACAATTATCACTTAAACCAAGACAAATTTCCTGTGAATTTGAAAGGCAAAGTTTAACCTTCGGTGTCTCAACTGTTCATTCTATATTTTTTAATCCCTTATGTCATAGATGTAAAAAGAGTCTGATAAATTAATTCTTATATGGATTTCTCAGCTTATGCTAGAGTATACTTCTTATCTTTTCCAAGTGTGAGGCCAACTACAAATGGATAAGTTTCCCATAATGTCATTTAAGATTTATTAGAGCCAGACTGTATCTATCTCAAGTGGAATAAAATAAACTCTCCATTACATATCCACCTCAAATAATGTAGGGGATAATTTTGTATCTTAGCAAAAGCTGTCCCCTATTCTTGGGACTAGATAATATTTGATTGTAATTTTTTTCTACCTCTCCCCTTTCCTTTCCTCTTGCTTAAGCAAATATCCAGCTCATAGGTTGGGCAAAATGTAAGAGAGATCACTTTCTGTCTTGTGTTTCCTCAAGTCCAAGACCATCAGAATACTCATAGAGCTTGTAGAAGGAGTGTAGAGGGGAGCCAGGATGGCAGTAATGTTCAGGGCATGAAGGGAAGAGGGTTTCCAGGTGGGGTTACCCTGCTTTAGGAGTAGTGCAGCAGCAGAGACCAACCATCTCCATGAGAACATGGCTATAGAGGAATATGCTGACATCTCAGATATTACACTCGGCAATGATCACGTTTTGCATTGCTGTGATCAAAACACCTAACAAGAACAACTTAGAGGAGGAAATGTTTACTGGGGGCTCACAGCTTCAGAGATCTCAGTTCATAGATGGTTAACTTTATCGTTCTGGACCCAGGATAGGGCAACACATCATGGGGAAAGGGCCCAGTGAAGGAAAGCTGCTTAGCTATGGCAGGGTCGGGAAGCAGTGGGTCAGGGAAGGGGATGCACCCTTCCAGGGAACGCCTCCCAGTGACCCACCTCTTCCAGCCACACCCACCTACCTACAAATAACACCTACTTAGTCCACTCAAACTAGAATGAATTGATTAGGTTATAGCTGTCATAGTCCAATCATTTCAGCTCTGAATATTTCTGAATTAAAGGAGCTTCTGGGGGACACCTCAATTCAAACCATAACATTTCAACCTTGTTCCCAAAAGCTCATGTCCACTTCACAATGCAAAATGCCTTCAGTTTGTCTCCGAGTGTCCCATAGTGTTAACAGTTTCAACATTTTTCAAAAGTCCAAGCCCAAGGACTCCTCTGAGATTCAAGGCCAACTGTGGGCTATGAGCCCCTCTAAAGATAAAAAGTAAGTTGCAGATAGCCAGTATACAGTGGCATAAAATAAACATTCCCATTTCAAAAGGGAGAAATATGGGCATGGAATGAAGGGACAGGGAAGGGACAAAGCAAGACTATAACCCAGCTGGACAAAAATCCCCACACTAATAGGAACCTTGGAAGGGGGACACTAAGAATTGCTAAAACCAATTAAAGTCTTCCTAAAGGAATTTGTTGTATTTTTAAATTTGAAGGAGGTGAGAAATTAATATGCACAAAAGCACAGAGGCAAGAGTTTGCAACGTGATGGAGGTGGCAAAGTACCTCTAAACTCATTAGAGACACTTGGAGAGAAGAAAGAATGATGGATGCTGAGACAGGCCACTAGCATGAAAGGAAGTAATCGTATTTAGATGGAGAATATTAGTTATTACTAGGGAGACTGAGCAAGGACCGAGGTAATAAAAGCTCCTCTTACTTAATGACTTATGCCTACTGCATTTAGATGAATTTAAGGGGAAAGGAGATAACCACAATTCAGTTATAAACTAGAGAGCTGAAGGGTTGCTGCAAGTCTAGTAGGATTTTAGAAAAAAAAATTAACAACCAACAATCATGATGGATTGGGGCACTGGCAGAACAGAAAAAATATATATATGTTAAAGTGACTCAAGAACCAGGAATATGAAGCCTGGAATAGGTGATGTTGGTGCCTACACATTTGTAGGAGATGGGGAGGGAGAGAGGTTGAGAGCAGGTAGAGAAGAGGAGCATAAGTGTAAAGGAAAATGCAGATGAGATCTTAGTTCTACTTATTAACCTATATATAAAAATGTTTGGTAGCATCTTCATAATCACTTGAGTTTTAAATTACTGAGAAGGAAACTGAGACCCAAGACAAGTGTGGCTCCTCTGCCCAAGACTGTTCAGCTGGTCTCTAGAGAACAGGCACTGAATCTGCTGCCCTGACTCCACTAGGCCCATCCTGCACTGTAACTCTGGAGTCCTGGCTCCAGCCCACTACACCATGCCACCTTCCCTCACCCTCTGTACTCATGAGGCCCTTTCCTCTCCAAAGTCAAACTTTCTATCACATTTCTCCAGTGCATCAAAGAAGTGCATCTGAGAAACAGAAATATTTAGGCCTTAACATTATTCCTTGATATTCTACCCTATGCCAGGCAATGCTTCCGTGCAGCTGTGAACAACATAGTCCCAACTCAGAAGGAGCTTCTAGTTAAGCTAGAAGAGACAGACAGGGAGCAAAACAAAAAATAGGTCAAGTGGAGAGAAGTGCTGTGATAAACAAGAGGGTGAACATCAAAGGGTAACTAGATGGGGGATCAGGGAAAGGCACAGGGAACAAACACAAATGAGGGAAGGGGCAGGGGGATTTGTGTGGGACCTGGAAGAAGAAAATAGGAACAAAGAGAGTACAGCAGATGCAGCACTCCTGGTGTGTCTGGGGAGTAGAGGAGGCAAGCAGAACTGCAGCAGATTGAACAAAGGAAGAGAGGAAATGAGGTCAGAGGGTCCACATGCACAAAGATCCAGGGAGCCTTGCCAGCCACAGCCTTAGTCTTCTGTTACTAGTGTAAGAAAAGCCATCAGAAGGTTGAAGTAGCAGAACAAGAGAACCTGGCTTACATTTAAAAGAATCACTCCAAGTACTGTATGGGGAAGAGAGTTTTAAGTGAACCTGGGTCAAAGCAAGCTGAGTGGTGTGGCCCATGTGATAGTCTAAGTGAGAAATGATTGTGGTATGGCTTAGGGAGAAGGTTGTGACAAATGGGAACTGGGCTGGTGCTATCTAGCTGGGACTCCTGCGTGTTCCTGGTGGTCTTTGACTGGAGAGATTTGATACCCTTTAGACAGTGAGTGGAAATGTTATGCAGGACTGGCCTAGATCAGGGAGAAAGTCAAAGCTGAGGATGCAAATCTGACGTCATCTTGATAGCAAATTCACAGTGAGTTAAGTCCTGGTAATAAATGGAGAAGAGGAGAGATGGAAGGGCAACTTGTGCAGCCCTCAGTGTCTGGAGTTTAGGGGGAAGGTGAGAGAGACACAGCAAAGGGGAATGAGAAAGAATGGCTGAAATAGAGAAAAACTTAGAAAATAGAGAAAGTAGAAGGCAAGTAAAGAAAGATACAGGGAGTATAGTATATGTGCCAATGTGAGAGAGGTTAGAACCTACGGATGGAGAAGAGGCCATTTTATTCTCAATGTGGAGGCTAGTGGTAATCCAGGAAGCATAGTTTTGGTAGAGTAGTGAGGACAAAAGCTGGGTTGGAGGGCCTTCAAAAGAGACTGCTAAGGGACTGGGGTTGTGGCTCAGTGGCAGCATGCTTGCCTAGCATATGTGACGCATTGGGTTCCATCTCAGCACCACATACAGATAAATAAAATAAAGGTCCATCAACAACTAAAAAATACTTTTAAAAATGAGATTGTGAAGACAGGAAGGAGAGATCATGAGTTGAAATAATTTCTTTGAAGAATTTTGTTGTAAATGGGGTAGGAACAAAGTGGAACAAAAGATTGAGAAAGATATGGAGGATACAGGGTAAAAGAGGTTTTTGCCTTTGTTTTATAAAGGTGAATGCAGCGTGTTCATGTGAAAATGGGAGTGATGCAATAGAGAGGGGTTACAGGCTGTGCGACAGGGTTGGGACCCATGCACAAGTTCACTCATCATAGAAGGAAGCAGAGTGTGAGGTCCCACTGAGTCCAGGAGGGCTGACAGACGCGCAGGTCCTAGCACACAAGTGCTCACTTCAGCCTTCTGGCAGTCTCTCGAAGAATTTCTGCAGGAAATAAGGAAGACCAATTAGCTGAAGGAGAACAAGAAAGGGACCACTCAAACTGGAAGTTCAAGAAGGGAGAAAAGGTTGTGAAGTACCCCAAGGAGACTGCAAGTGTCTTCTGCATTGACCTTCTCCTGTTAACACCCTCCATCTGAACAAACAAGGAACCTCAGAACAGACTTTCATTTTTAAAATGGAAGTCCCCATATATATACTTTTGAATAATTTCAATTATATGACATGTAATAAAAATAAAATTTAGTTTCATTAATATAATAATTATGATTTTGAAAAATATTAAGCCCAGGAATAAAATAATTCCATCACATACTATAAAACCTAATTGAATTCTTGGATATTTGTTATGTCTTTGAAATTTTTATAACTTATAGTAGTCCTTCCTTATTTATGGGAGAACATTCCAAGACATTCCATAGATGCCTGAAACTGCAGATAGTACTTAAACCCATACTGTTTTCTCCTATATATACATACCTGTGATAAACTTTAATGTATAAGTTAGGCACTGCAAGAGATTAAAACAGTAACTAGTAATAAGATAGGAATAATAACAATATATGGTAATAAGAGTTATTTCAAATATGAATTATTTATTTCTGGAAATTTTCACCAGATATTTTCAGACCACAATTGATTATGGTTAACTGAAACCATGAAAAATGAAACTGTAGGTAAGGGGATTACCATTGATGGCACTACTCTTCTCATGTTTACCTAGAGACCTCTGAAAGTTGCATCCTCTAGACCAGTGGTTCTCAAACTTGAGCATACACCAGAATCACTTGAAGGTTTTGTTAATTAGGCTGCAAGCACAGAAATTCTGATTTACTGTGTCTATAGTACATCCTGAAAATCTGCATTTCCAGGAAGTTCCTGGTTGACAGATTCTGCTGAACCAGATGCCACACTTTGTGCATTGCTGATCTAGAATCAAGGATCTTGTTGGTCTTCTTGTGTGTAAGGAGTGAAAAGGACCTGGGGAGATGACATGGATAGATCTCAATAGGATCTATTGATATGAAAGAAAATAATATGCCTGCCCTTGTCTGGATGGGATTCCTGACTGAAGAGCTTTCAGTCTTCATTTCTTGCTTTAGTCTCCAACCATGGCCCAGCAAGTAGAAATCTCTATATTAGACCTAGAACCAAGATAGAATTTCATTTTATGAGAAATACTGAACTCTATGGAGAATAACTTACTATATCTGTCACGTCTGAAGTAGTTCCTAATATTTATAAATGCACAGATTAAAATAAAAAACATGCTGCATGACTAGAGACAATGGCCATCCTTTTAGCAGCTTGCACCTTGTGCATGACCTTGATTCCAGGTTTCTTAAGACAACTCTTCTCTCCATGTTCCCCCTTGCCTACTGAGGCCTAAGAGGCCCCTTGGGACATCCCCATTCATCTGTCAGAAGTTCATGCAGTAAACATGCCACCTACCCCAGCCTGTTGGGAGAGCTTCTTCCAAAGGGCCATTCACTTCACGGCTCCCTTGGGCTTCTTGTTCACTTCAGTCCTCCCTGAATCTTTACGTTTTGTTTAGAGTTATGTACATAGTTCTCACACAATAAATGCTGACTGATAATCTGACCAATGTCTATAGTAACGCAAATGTGGGTGTTTTGTAATTTTAACAGTAATTTAAAAAGTCACTTAGGAACTGGAAAATGTGAACTGTTTCATATACAATATCAAGTATCTGTAATATAGGGTAAATCACAAAGTAACTTATTTTGTAATTGTCCCATGAGACAAAAATTCTAGAAGGTAATAGGTGCTTATTATAATTATCAAATAATTATCAAATTTTTTTTAATCCATTTTTTTTAAAGAGAGAGTGAGAGAGAGAGAGAGAGAGAGAGAGAGAGAGAGAGAGAATTTTTAATATTTATTTTTTAGTTCTCAGCGGACACAACATCTTTGTTGGTATGTGGTGCTGAGGATCGAACCCGGGCCGCACGCATGCCAGGCGAGCGCGCTACCGCTTGAGCCACATCCCCAGCCCTAATTATCAAATTAAAAAAAATTAAAGTGGCTTTAAGGCCATCACCCATATTTAGAAACAGTGTGGTTTTAGCAACTAATCTTACTTAAATTGTTAAGTCTGTCATTAGTAATTTCTAACTTTTATCACAATACCGAACTCATTTAACAGTGTTGACTCTAAATGTTTGAGTTTATCTTAGTAATTATTGTAAGAATAATTCTTAGAACTGTTATCTTAAAGGTATTAATGCATACTACCAATGGTCTTCTGGGGATTTTATAAAAATTTTGTTTCTACAGGAGATTGCTCATTCCTTTAATATTTTTATAAACTATAGGCACCACCAATTTTACAAACACTTCTTTTAGTTTTTATTTTCTTATTAGATAAGTGACAATAAGTTTTTACTATGCCCCATGTTATTACTCATTTATATTTTTGTGAACTTCCTAATATTATTTGTTCATTTTTCTACTTTTCCCCTTATTTTGAAAAATACATAAATGATATTTAATTTCTTGCCGTGTTTTCCTGGTTTTCCCTTCACATTTTAATTTTACTTATGGATTATTTCTAATCTTTAATATGTTAGATATTGCAACTGATAATTTTATGTGTCAAATTGGTTGGACCACAGTGACCAGACATTTGGTCAAACATTTTTCTGGATGCTGTGTGAGGTGTTTTTTGGATGAGATTAATACTTAAATTCATAGGACAAATAAAGAAAATGACCATCACTGATGTGGGTGGACAATATCCTATCAGTTAAAGGCCTTAATAGAGGAAACAGTTGTCTCTTTCCTGAGTTAGATAGAATTCTTTAGCTTGAAGCATTATCTCTTCTTGAGTCTCAAGCTTGCTGTGTTTGGACTAAGAATAAAATATTGGCTCTCCTGAGTCTTCATCTTGGGACTTGCCTGACTCCATAATTATGTAGTTTGATTCCTTATAATAAACATGTTTATCTATATATGGGTACACCTTATATGTGTATATAGATATGTATGTGCATATGTACATATGTATGTATATGTATGTATACATATATATGTATAATATTTATATATGTTGGTTTTGTTTCTTTGACAAATACAAATGTTTGTATCTATACACAGTCCTATCAATATTTTTCTTTATTGTTTTGGCTTAGGACATTATGACAAAGAAATATTTTACGAAATGAAGCCTTCTCAAAGTAATATTGAAAGAATACTTTGTTTATTCTAAATAAACTTCTGTTATGTTTTATCTTTCATTGACCAGATCTTGATCACTCCAGGGTTTACAACAAAGATCCTCCTCAGCTAGAGTCTGTTCTCTGATATGACTCCAGAACTTGATGAAGAGATGTTGGAAACTGCATACTTTGGGGCAAAGATGCATATGTTATTACCAATTATGAAAAGTCCTTAAGCATCAGTCTTCTTTACCAGAGAAAGCATAAAATAAAGTTAACAGTTCCACCTGTGAAGTTATATGGATTCTACTTCTCACTAGCTGACATTAGGTTATTTAACTATAAGGACAGCAATACTTGTCTCAAAGAATTCTTGTATTAAACAAGACATTTATGTGAAGCACTTTTCATGTATAGTCTTTAATATGTGGTAGTATTTTTCAGAAGCTATTTCCAAATTACAAATGTTTTGAGTAGATAGAACCATTTACTTTTTCTGTGTGGTTATGCAAGGTGTTAAATAAATCAACAATCATTCCTAGCTCTTGACTTTGAACTCTTGAAGGCAGGGACTTTTCATGTCATTATATCTGCATTCCCATGGCTCTTACAGTGTTATTACCAATTACATATGATTACTTGTCAAACAAATTAATAAATTACAGTAATAAATTCAAATTAAAAATGATCATTCATGTTTCACAAATCATGAGTAGAATATTTTATACATATTATTAAGAAAACTCTAAGTGTTGGGAGAGAATAATTGAAACTATTGTTTGGTGAAGGGTTCGGAGATCACAGAGCCTTGGAGAAAGAGGATCAAGCTGTGAATTATAAAGCAAAATGAATGGGAACTTGTTTTAGGGCATATTTTATTATGGATAAGTAAACACAAGGTATAAAGTCACCAAAGCCTAGAGTAGTAGCTCTTTAGGTGACAAAATATGCAACATAAAAAATACCATGATTTTATCCTTACAAACACCAGAATTTCTCTTAAAGGTAGCTATCCATCTAGCCTCTTTCTACTTATCTGTTTAGTAGTCTAAAATCCACCCCTCCCTCCCTCTCTCTCTTTCTCTGTCTCTCCTTAATTACATTGTATTAGTGCCTTTTTATTGTGTAAAGACATGAAATAATAGATTTCCCCCTTCTCCTGACTATCTAAGGTGTTAGATATATTACTGATATTTTTCAAAAGAACAGATAGATCAATGTAGGAGAACTTAGATGGGAAGGATTAGTAACTATGGAGCAAATATGAGGTGCTATAGGAATAGAAGTCCAAAGAGATCTACCATATTGACAACAAAACAAAAAATGACGATGGGGTCAAAGATTTGTTAACTTTTTACTCAGTGCCCATGAAGCCCAGACTGAGGTCAGCTACTTGGCTGAGTACTGAGCAACAGTAACAATGATTAAGACTAGTTTCCAGTTCCCAGAGAACTTACAAGTGAGTAGAAAATAAAACATTTTATAAAATGTAAAGTATTTTATTGTGAAATTTGTTGACTGAACCTCATGGTACCCTTGCAAAATAAGTAGAACAGGTCTTACTAGATTAGACACATGAGTCAGAGAAGTAAAAAGTGAACTGAGGCTCAGAGGGGATTTCCATAAATATTGTGATTTTGTAAAAAGTTCCAAAACTAGAACCTTACTTTTAGTTCAATATTAATTCATATATAGTCTGCAGATCTCCTGAAGTTGTAGGTATTTTCTTTAAAAACAAATTAGTGAGAATAACAGTTGAGCTAAAACATACCCCAATCACACATTGAATGTTTATTTAATAAAGTAATTACATTATGGGAGCAAGATATAGCATATTTGTCTGTATCTCATTTAACACTTCTGTCATTGTTTTAAGATGAAAGCTGCACTAGCTTTTCTCAATCACTGTGACCCCATGATTGATTCCTCTCATCCTCTCAGCAACTCCATTGGTTGTAGAGGGACCCTTGGGAAGTGATGTGTAAGTTTCTGCAAGACAATCTGCATCAGGAAAAGAAAGTGTGTGCTCGTCTTGTATGCACCAATTCTAAAAAGTACTAAGGATGAAATACAACATACAAATTGAATTGTCAAAATGAAAATTGAAAGTGTGAATATTTAAGAAGCCCTGGGGCACACAGAACATACCTTCTGGATGCAGAGGCTTATGGCAGGATGCACCTGGGATCCTGAGTACAAGAGAAGGATAAAGAGAGAGAGAGAGAGAGAGAGAGAGAGAGAGAGAGAGAGAGAGAGAGAGAGAGAGAGAGAGAGAAGAAAGAAACAGATAATTCAGTATATAGAAGGAGATACCCAGAAGGATTAAAGCTTAAGGATTGAAAGGGACTAAGGGGGAATAGCATGGGGATATTTGCCCTGCTGTCTTATCTCTAAGTGTATTGTATGTTGCAAGTAAGACCATGTTCTCTGTGGGATGGATTAAAGGAGATTGTTTAGCTTTTTATTTGTAGCAAGCACAATACATGATTAGTTACCTAAATTTACTTAAATTTATTTATATAACATTGGAGTTTTAGGTAGATTTTAAGATTTTTCTATTAAAATATTGACAAAATAATTTAGAAATTATAGAAAATATCATTTGAGTTCTCTACCTAAATTATATTGATCCTTTTTTTCTAAGGAGCCTCTCTGCAGTCATGGGGTGGGCTCCCTACTACATGCTTTGGTATGTTTCTGATTCTCTCACTAGAGTTAGGTATTGATGTTTCCCAGTGTGTCCCAGGGAATATTCTGAATTCGTATTTCCAATTAATTTGGAATTGGGGTTCAGTGATGATTGCTTTTTCTTAGGTTGTGGGTAGAATGGGGTTTTGAAATTGAGGGTTAGTGATCAGCTAGAGTACAGATAAAGAAAAATGTTCAGAGTTTAGCAGTGAATAACCAACGAGACAATACACAGCCATTCTGGCTCCCAGAATCACATTGCTGCATTGACACTGGTATAGGTGCTAGAGTTGCATATGCTTTGAGCATGTCTGCTAAAAGGTTCATGCGCTAGAAGTTTAGTGCCATGTGACAGTATTGCTGTTGGAAAACATATAAGAGATGGGACCTATTGCAAGGTAATTGGGTCACAGGGCACTGTCCTCAGGAGGCTAAAGGAATAAGTGACTTCTCATAAAAGCAGGCTGTTACTAAGTGGGTTTCTCCTATGTTCTTGGAATCTTTAGGAATATCACTGGTTCCCTTTTCATTTCTCCATCATGCTGCAATACAGACAATTAGACCCTCACCAGATAGGACTGCCCCATTTCGAACTTTAAGCCTTCAAAACCCTAAGCTAAATATATCTTTTCCTTTATAAAATATATACTCTCTGACGTTTTGTTAGAGTAACAGAAAGTGACCTAATACAAATGAGTAGAAATCACACCATATACAAACTTGATCAGAAACATGAAATAGGAAATACAAAGAAAGCTGAAAAGAGAAGAAGAAATGGCTGGCCACACGAGAACCATCATTTGAAGCAAAAAGCATATTTTGAACATAAATTCAGGTCACCACCTATTCCAAGTCTCCCACCTACTCCCAACCTTGTCACGCCACTAGACTCCTATCATACCTAGTCTCATTTTCCACGAGTGATCCTTACTTCTAGCGTAGGCTTCTATAAATGTTCTATGTAAATACAAATGTTTCTGTTTATCCCCTCATCAAATGCTTTTAAATACTTATTAGGTGCCAGGAATTATTCTAGCTGTAAAAATAAGAACAGATCAGAAAAAAAAAATAAGCTCACTTCTCAAATAGTTTGTATCATAGAGGGAGGAAGAAGAAGCTAACCTGATGAAAAGGTCTAAATAATCAAGAAGATTATACAAATGTGATAAACACTGTGCAGAGAATTGAAGTTTGATGATTTGATATTGACAAGATTGTGGTTTTGCTTTGGGTTGTCCTGGAAGGTGTCCCGAGAAGTTAACTTTTCAGCTGAACTCTGCCTCAGATAGTATAGGCAGAGCCAGGACAATGGAAGAATATTTTCCTGGTAATGGGGTCCTTGAATCTAGTGAAATCATTTCCAAAGTGTGGTCCAGGGACTTCTAAGGTCCCAGGACATTTCAGGAAAACCCATAAGATCAAAACCATGATCATAATAATACCACCATTTAGCCACTTCACTATCATGACATTGGCATTGATGTTGCAAAAACCAACACAGGAAAACTGAAGCCTCAGTAGAAATCATGTTAGTGGAAACAATTTGCGAAGCGGTCATTTTATTTTTTTAAATATTGAGCACACATGATTTTAAAAATGCTAATATCACTTAGTAATCTTGATGAAGCAGGAAATGATAATTTTATCTCACCCCAAGAATACATAGCTTGTTAATATTTCTGTGTGATGAAATGGGAAAGACACATAAGGCACTTGTGCTGTATAGCAAAGGGTGGTGATTGTCCTGGGGACAGCCTGTGATTTACCTTGGAATTTTAAAAGATATTTTCTTCCTGAAAATCTCAATCTACTGAAACAGGAAGCATCTCAGTCTGTTTGGGCAGCTATAACAGAATGCCATAGACTGAGTAGTTCATAAAAGATAGAAACTAACCTCTCACAGTTCTAGAGGCTGGCAAGTCC